>NC_057813.1:86334707-86443897 GCF_018294505.1 Triticum aestivum
TGGCCGCATCACCTTCCTCGCAATCGAAAGCGATCTTTCGACTTCCATGTACTCTGATGGTCCCCTTATGACCCGGCATTTTGAGCTGTAAATAAATATAGCAGGGCCTCGCCATGAACTTTGCGTAAGAGGGCCGTCCAAACAGTGCATGGTATGGGCTCTGGATTTTCACCACCTCAAAGGTCAATGTTTCGGACCTGGAATCATGCTCATCTCCAAACACAACCTCCAAAGCGATCTTGCCAACAGGATATGCCGATTTACCTGGTACTACACCATGGAAAATAGTGTTTGGCAGTTTAAGACTCTTGTCTGTCAACCCCATGCGACGGAAGGTCTCATAGTACAGGATGTTAATACTGCTCCCTCCATCCATCAGTACCTTAGTAAATTTATAACCTCCCACCTGACGTGCTACCACCAATGCTAGATGACCCGGATTGTCAACCCAGGGCGGATGATCCTCTCTACTCCACACAATGGGATGCTCGGACCACCGCAAATAACGTGGCACTGCCGGTTCAATAGCATTAACTGCCCTCTTGTGAAGCTTCTGATCGCGCTTGCACAAACTAGTAGTGAACACATGATACTGCCCGCCATTCAACTGCTTTGGGTGACTTTGATAACCTGACTGCTGCTGATTCCCTTGATTATTCTGTTGGTTATTACCACCTTGGTTGTTCTGGTTGCCCTAATTATTCTGAAATCCAGAGTTTGAACCGCCGCCACCATGAAAACCTAGACATGAACCACCTGACAGACCCTGATTATACCGTAAGAGATCAGAGTTTTTGAACTCCTTCATAATGAAACAATCCTTCCAAAGGTGTGTGGCTGGAACCTCCTTGGTCCCGTGCTTTGGGCAGGGCTAGTTTAACAAACGCTCTAGATTCATCCCTCCACCACACTGGGACGGTTTATCTTTACGATGCTGCATATGCGTGTTAGCCACAAAATATGAATTATTTGCTTTGCGCTTACCATTATTCCCATGGCTCCCCTGGTTCTGATGCTGTCCCTTTGCACCGCCGTTCTTCTTTCCCTTCTCTAGTTTCTCCTCATCAGAATCGGGATCCTTGCTATTATCAGAATCGTCATACTTAACCAAGGCTGTCTCCCATGTCATTGCATTGGTGCTTGAGCCGTCCCAACTTCATCTTCAGTGACTTAAACCAGCAATTACGCTCTAGCGTTATGATTGCTTGGCCGGCATTAATCTGGTCTGACGAATGCAAAACCTCTGAAACCCGACGCACCCAATGAGTTGTTGACTCGTTCTTCTCCTTGAACACAAGAATCCAGATCCACAATGGACATAGGTTGTTTGCACGTATCTTTGAAATTGGCTATAAATCGTGCCTTCAACTGGTCCCATGACTCAACAGAGTTGGCTAGCAGGTTCTTCAACCAACTACGGGCTGTCCCCTCCAACATCATCATGAAGTATTTTGCACAGGCCGCTTCATCCACATCCAGCATCTCCGTTGCCATCTCATAACTTTTCACCCACGCCTCAGGTGGTTGATCTACGGTGTAATTAGGCACCTTAAGTAGACCCTTGAAATCCTTTTTCAGTCGCATATTATGGAGAGCCGGAATGAGAAACAGCACTCCCTAGGAACTGAAGGCAAGCCCGCTGCCTCGGTCTACTGACGCCGCTGGCTGAACCGGGGCGGGTTGATAACGACCCGCATATTGTGCTGCTAAAGCGGCCTCCCTTCGTGCTCTGCCATTATCCACCATGTCCCGAGCATTCACCTCACCGCGCGCCGGATTGGGTCCTTGAGGGGCATTACGGTGCCGCGCACTGCTAGACACATCTGGTTCATCCATGTGCCTGCTATAGCTTTTGCTCAGACGGGGGGTTGAATGAATTCTGTCTCGGCTATAAGAATAAGCCTGCTGCTGCACAACGGCGGTTTGAAGAAGATCCCCGGCCTGCCGCGTCTCAACCGCCGCCAGTGAATCGCCCTCCATTGGAATAGCTACCAGGCGAGATGCTGCAGCAATCATGTTATCCAAAGGGCTAGAAAAGTGACCCAGTGGTGTTGATACATATTGCGGCGGGTTATCCGTTCGACAAGGCGGATCCGTCATCCGTGGTTGATCCGGCGCTGCCCTAGGTACCTCGGTCCGGTTTACGGCTGCCGGATTACTCGGCCCAGCCCCCGGCGTATTAAAGAGATTCAGTCCTTCGAATACTGGCGGCATACGAGATCGGTACTTCCTTCGCATTACGTCATTTGACGCGTTCTAATCCAACATGAGCCGGTAATTCTGCGCCTGGATCTGCTGTGACTGGGCATCCAAAGCGGCCCGTTCCTCAGCCATCCTAGCATCCTCAACTGCCAGGTCCTCCTTAGCCTGTGTTATCTGGTCCTATAGCTTGGTAACCTCCACATTATGTTGATCCTGCGTCTCTGGGGTAACTGTCACGGTTAACAAGGTCGCCCAGGCATCCATCAAACCGGAGGGAACTTGAGCCGGTCAGCGCGCTGGGCCTCCTGCCACGGTTGCTGATCCGGACGTCATTGCTGCTGTAGGTGAAGACTGCAAGGTGGGCTGTGTTCCGGCCATGAAAACAGCAACTCGACTCGGCAGTTGAATGGGGTCCGGAATACTGTTGCCATTGGAATATCCTTCGAACACACCATAATGAACTTGGTACAGGGACTCAGTTTCACCGATGGATGACTCGCCATCAGAATAAACGGCCGTATCACCTTCGGACACCGGTTCAGATCCGATCCCATGGACACATCCTATGAACGCACACTTCATGGCGGGCTTAATCCGGGCAGGATTCGCACGCTGAGCCGTCTCGACGAGGTCGGTGCAGATGTCCAGCTCAGGGCCCGGTTCGCCGATCTTGCTGATGAAAACGTGAATTCTGCCAAAGGGGACCCGGTACCCGTACTCGATTGAGCCAGCCTCGGGGCCCCATCCTGCGTCGTTGATGTAGAGCTTGCCGCGACGACTCTTGGTCATCTGGCCAACCGCGTACCCTTTGAGTCCTTCAAAGCTGCCCTTCAAGAACTCGAAACCATCGTGCGATAGCCCCACGGTGGGCGCCAACTATCGTGGAAATATCATGTCAGATGTCCTCATGAAAGGACATAGTCATGGAGCCATCGCAACGGGTTAGCTTGAAGGGGTTAAACTGGACAAAGGACACGAGAGTTTTATACTAGTTCAGCCCCTTCGATGAAGGTAAAAGCCTACGTCTAGTTGTGATGGAATTGATTGGGTTTCGATGACCAGGGAGCAAATACGCTTTACCTGGGTCTCGAGCTGTTGTTTCTTGTCCCTGAACCGCCACCGGGTCGTCCCTTTATATACACAGGTTGACGCCCGGCCGGTTTACAGAGTCCCGAGGCCGGCTCATACAAGTGTCTGGCTCGGTCTCCCCATTCCTAACTTACAACACAAGTTATACAATCATAGCGGTTTACAACTATGGGCCTAATCCGCCTTTGGGCTCTGGGCCTCTAAGCTTCATCAGTAAAGCGCCATCTTCCGGGTCTTTATGGGCTTCAATGTAGTTGAGGGTGAACCGGCCCCCCTTCGGTGGTTTACACTTAGTAGTTATATCCCCAACAATGGTGGTATGCGAAGATCATCTTGCAGATCCGGGCACGATTCAAGTGTTCGATAATTACTTTGGAGTATTCAGAGATGGAACCCTCCTTGCTATGTCGAAGACAAACTGCGCGCCGGACTCATCGTCATTGAAGCCTGGTTCAGGGGCTACTAAGGGAGTCCTGGATTAGGGGGTATCCGGACAGCCGGACTATATAATTTGGCCGGACTGTTGGACTATGAAGATACAAGACTCAAGACTTCGTCCCGTGTCCGGATGGGACTCTCCTTTGCGTGGAAGACAAGCTTGGCGATTCGAATATTATATTTCCTTCCTTATAACCGACTCCATGTAAATCCTAGCCCTCTCTGGTGTCTATATAAACCGGAGAGTTCGGTCCATATGAGGACGATCACAACATTCATAATCATCATAGGCTAGCTTCTAGGGTTTAGCCTCTACGATCTCGTGGTAGATCAACTCTTGTAACACTCATATCATCAATATCAATCAAGCAGGAAGTAGGGTTTTACCTCCATCGAGAGGGCTCGAACTTGGGTAAACATTGTGTCCCTTGCCTCCTGTTACCATTAGCCTTAGACGCACAGATCGGGACCCCCTACCAGAGATCCACTGGTTATGACACCGACACCGACTCCTCGGATGAAGCCGAGGCCTACTCGGTGCCATCAAAGAGGTTGTACACTCATCACATCGCACCTTCTCCTTAACTCGACCTCCCGGCACCGACGGTGCTCCATCCCACACTCCCGTGGAGCGGCTACCTTGAAGCCAGCACCACGGGTGACATCTCCATGGCGGCTCTCCCCCAGTGCGAGGCCCCTTCGGCGGCGGCGGCCATACCAGCCGAATCTGCTGCTACTGCTTCAGCTCTCGCTCGCTCGCGCTGTTGCTGCTGCTCCGGCTCTCGCTCGATCACTCTCTCGCCTAGCTGCTGCTGCTCCGGCTCTCGCTCGCTCGCGCTGCTGCTGCTACTCTCCCCCTCGCTCGTCATGCTGCTCTGCTCTGATTTAGTCACACTTCAGTCGACTGAATCGACTTTTGGGTCAGTCGATTTTCAGGGGTTCGGGGGGCTCGCTGGAGTTAAGGAAGAACCACCCGCAGCGGGGACGGGGGGCTCACCGGAGAGGAATCCCACTATCTATCTTGGGGTTCAAGGTGGGGTGGGGGCCTAGAGGGCTGGCTGGGGCGGCGGTGGGGAGTTGTTTCGGGGCGGCGAGGCGGCGCTGGGGCCGGCGGTTCGACCGGTGGTGGCTGGAGGCTCAGGGGGGTGCAGGTTGAATATGAACCGCGGGCCCTCCCTAAACTACATGTCAAGTGCCTCTCTGCTACCATTGCGTTCAGTTTCGATAGTAACATTCAGATTCCACAGTAAATTTCAGTTTTGACAGTTAAGTTTATAGTCAACAGTTTTTACCTCATTTGTTGTAGTCAGGTGGTTTTTGGTGATGTAAATTTTACATCAATTTTACATCATCTATTGGAGATGCTATTAGAATCCCACTTGAGATTGACGATGTTTGTCTTGTGCTGCTTCAGCCTTGACGTCTTACGGCTCACCGGAGATGCTCCAACGACAGAACAATCCATCACAACAGAGCAGTGCCCTAGACGCTGTCTACAGATTCCTCAGATCTTCCTCCACACCTTCGACAGCCACCTCTGCCTCAACTACTTCAGCGAACAACCCAATGATCCTGAGGTCTACACGGCTACGGCAAAGAGGTTGTACACTTGTTGCATCACTTATTACTATACATTCATGTGGATCCATTAGGGCTATTTTTGTTCAACAAAAAAACATAGCAATATGGAATTTTCCAATGGCACTCTACTATTCAATTATTCATGCATTTTATTGAAAGGAATGAAGCAAAACATCCACCTGGACCTACTTTTCAAAATCATGTGCATGAAAACAAGACCAAGTGCATTAGTGGCAGAAGAACATTCTAACTGTACATGCTTTCATATGGTTTCACTTTACTTTGGCCATGTTTCTTTGCATTCCTCTGCTCTTCCAATTCCTGTAAACCAAACATCCAAGTTGACAGAAATCATGTGTTTACAAATGCTCTATTTACCATGTGCATTCCTATCCTATTCCGGTGTTTTTCTTATCCCTGTGTTTTTAGAATCATGCAAGACAAATGAGCCCTTATAGAATTTCTTCAGTTACAGGTAGATGTCCAAGGGAACTTTGTGTGTTTTGTCCTGCTCCTGCCGCGACGTCGTCCACCTCAGCTAAGCTGCTCCATCGACAGAAGCATCCACCAAACCAGAGATCACGACTCCGACTGTCTTTCACCGCCTCAGATCTCCTTCCCTGCCGCCGGCACCCACCGCAACGGCATCACCATCATCGACTCAGCAGATGAACCTGAGGAGTACATGGGTCCACAAGAGAGGTTGCACTCTTTTCTTTCTCCTTATGTTATGCATTGCTTAAAATTACCTGCTACTTTATCGTCCTGTTCACCTCTTGGACTCCAAGTCAGGTCCAAATTAATGTTTAACTTGAGTTCTAAATTACTTATGGGGCACATATCAAGGCAGCAATGAATAGTATGTCTGTCTAATATCTGGTTCACCTAGGGTATGCCTATGTTGTTCATCTTGGGTGGGAAACAAATAGTAAAGCAATCATCATCTGTCTTTTTATTAAATTAAAGCAATCATTAGCCTGCTATCATTATTTTTGGATCCATCCACTAGTTGTTACCATCACTCTAAATTTCTACATGCTCTCCTTACATAATCTCACCATATTTTTTCGTATGCATGTCAGATATTGTACACAATCATGCTGAACATGTAGAGAAAAAGAGAAGAGTTTTGTGTGGCAATACAATGTCATGCAGACATCGCTCCATGGTGGGTTCAATGGCAAACCCTCCCCACCCCTCTCCAGATTGTAATCCAGAGGAAGATATCTGTTCTGAGGCAGATTCAGACGCCGCTGACCACTCCTAATTACCCCCCAAGGTGTTTTCTCTACCTTGGCATGATGATGTTAGTCATATCATGCATATGTTGCCTTGCAGTGCCTACTTTTGACATCATATATGTCATCTGCTTAGTTTAGACATGTTCTATAATGCCACCTATTTAGTTTCTATATCATATATGGGAATTATGCAGTCTCATGTCTTTGAGCCGGCCAGAATATATGTGAAATGTGCAATGCCATCCTGTTTAACCAGGCATCATATATTTGAATTATATCTTGCCCATCCTTTTCTTCATTACATTTCCATTTGTCGACAATGTTTGTACATTGAACTACTCTTCCTGTGAATCAGCCATTTGGGTGGGAGATGGAAAAAATCTGGAGTGAAAGCAAGGCCTTCAGAGCAGACAGTGCTACCTGTCGAAGGAGATCTCTTGTTGGGCCCCGATAGCTCCTCAGAGATGGATTCAAAGATAGATGACCGGTCCTATTCCCCCACCGAGTTGTATGCTCTAACTTGGCACGGTTATACTGCTCATATCATGCATATGGTGTCTAACATTGCATAGTTTAGACATCATATACACAATATTCAACACCATGTTCTTAGTTCAGACATCATATTGAATGCCCTATGTTTAGCATATAAATCACATATGTGAATTAAATGATGCTATCCTGATTACTTAGATAACATGTAGGTAAATTATGTCATGCAATCCTGTTTAGTTATTCACCATATCTTTGAATTATGTTATGCTATGCTATCAAGTTTAGATAGACATCATATATGTGAAATTATGTCATGCTATCCATTTTAGTTAAACAATATACATGTCAACTATTTCATGCCCTCATTTTTCCACACTATCTATTGCATCTGTCTCTCATACAATGTCTGTACATTCAACTATGTTTCCAGTTTATCAGCCATTTGAATTGGAGCGGGTGATGCCAGTATCTGGTGGACTAAAAACACGGTCTTCAAATAAAACAGTGCTACCTCTTGGTGGAGATAGCACCCCGGTTGTACATGCACAAGAACCAGCCCTACCACACATAACCCAAACTCTCGCAGATTGTACCCCTACTGCGATGGACAGAGAACCAGCTTCACCCAATCTAACTCCAACCCCAGCCAATAGTAACCCAGTTCCTGTTGACACAGCACCATCCCCACCACAGAGCTCCCAAACAAGAGCATTTAGTAAGGCAGCTCCAGTGCCCAAAGGGCAAGTACTATCACGGCAAACCCCAACTGCACCAGTTAGTACAACTATTCCTGTGAAGGAGGCACAACCAGCTAGTCATAGTTTAGCATCTATTGCATTTGATGTTGTTAAATCGTATGTGTGCATCTTCCAATCTTGGAAATATTATACTGAAGATGAAGGAAAATGCCAGTTGCAGCTGTTTGTCCAGGAGTTATGTGGAAGTAACTTTATTCATGGCAATTACTTTGCTTTGTCCCGTACATCCTACCTCCATGATGGTTATAATATAGCAAAATTTCCCATTTTTCTCTATAGAGAAGGACCGGATTGGTAACTCAGGATGAGGTAACCTGTGCTAATACCTCTTCTATCTTCGAGAATGCTTGGTGGCAGTATCGGAATTACCTGAAGAAAGCGTACTTCACCGGCAAAGAAACTCATCAAATTCCCTTACGTTCTCCTGAGACACATTTACTGGACGATGACTGGGAATGCCTTGTTCTGTACTGGTCCCGAACTAAGAATGTGGTAAGGTCTATGAGCTCGTTTTCTATTTTTATGTATTATATTCTTGCATCTTACTGTACTATGTTCATGTAACAAATGCCTAAACCTGAAGAACAACTGTTCTAATTTAAGATTCCATTGCTATCATAGTTCAAAAAAGCGCTAGGCGTTAATTGTGCATTTTTCCACTGCCTTGCGCTTTACTGACCAAAGCGCATGCTTATGCGCAGTTATGCATAGATTAAGCGTAGTTGTGTGCAATGCATTTTGCCAATGCCTAGGGCCTTGGCACGCTTAAGCGCTCACTTAGGCACGCCTTTTTTTAGCTATGATTGCCTTGCTCTTGTAACACTATATTTACTCATACAAACTTATTTTTAAATTGAAGGATCCAATCAAAACTCCAATGGCACAGAAGGTATGTTCACGCATGTTTCTTTAATAGGTTTGCTCTTATTAATAACTCTGTTGATTTCAATTTCAATTGTGTATACAGTTGAATTTCATATCATCACATTACTAGCATCACAACAGAGCCAATAGTGTTGCTCTACATGTAGACCCGTGGGACCCATCTAAAATCTTGTTGTGCCGTGTAGTTTCCCACGCTTTGTATTCTTCCACTGCTGCTTTGTCTTGAACTGATATGATTTGAACCGTGTCTCTATTTTGATTTGGCAAGACAATGCAGTGACCATAGGACATAGATACATGTTTTTTTGATACTTTTATTATGTACTAGTACTTGGCAATAGAAGACTTGGTAGTTTAATCATGTCCACCTTACTAATGAACTGGTTCACCGAAATGAGTTTCATATACTAGTACATGCTAAACTTGTTATGTGGCTGCTTGTTTCTTCTTTTAGAATGCTGACAGAATATTGGGGAAGAGTGCCTTATTGAGCAATGGTAAAGGAAGTAATGCAGATATGGTTCAGGATAGTGACACATCCTTGCTGGTCTCCATTAAAGCTGATAAAACAGCTAAGGAAGACTATCTTGAAGACAGCGAGACAACCCCAAAGTCCTGTCTTGGTTTAGTGTTCGAGTTACTGGCCACTACCGCTTGCACAAGCTATTCAAACTCACTATCTGAATCAGTTCGGTTTCTTGAGTCTCAACTACAAGCTGAAAGACATCAATCAGTTGTGCTGCAATAAGAAGCGGAAGGACTGCGGAAGTCCCCGGAGCATTCAGATGCATACTTTCTGGTGCAGCAGCAAGCGTTGGAGGATTTTAGCGCCAAACAGGACAAAGCTAATAAGCTTGCTAAGCTTATTGACATCATGGTGGATATCCAGGATAACGTTTCTTGAGCTCTTCTGAAGTTGTTTCAGTTATGCTCTTGTTTTGCTGCCGCGTTTATTTGCACTGGTGGCCAATTTTGACGGCCAGTGTATGTAATATGCTGCTTTGTTCGCTATATTTGCACTGGTGGTGAACTTTGATGCCCAGTGGATGTAATATGTGTAATAGCAGTAATAGGCTAGCGTTAATTGCTTGCTTATTTATTTCCTTATAGTCTTGTTTAGTTGTTTGCTTCTAGTCACTACAGTTCTTTTTCTGTGTTTTTCTAGTGGCCGCAATAGCCTATTTTTGGTAACTAGGCCAAAATAATCATGGCAACACACGAACTGTTGTAACCATGGGCCTCTTGCAGGCCGTATGATTCATGGGCCTTCTTCGGGCCATAGGATCCATTAGCCTTCTATGGACCGTAGTGTCCATGGGCCTTCTATGGGCCGTACGATCCATGGGCCTTCTATGGGCCATACGATCCATGGGCCTCATACGGGCTATAGGATCCATGGGCCTTCTATGGGGCGTATCATCATTTCGCCAATCATGGGCCGTACTATTCGTGGACCGACCGTATTTCATAACTCTATGAAAACAGCCCAACGGTTTTTTTGACATGAAAACGGCCCAACATATTAACGGTCCACAAACGGGCCGACTATAACAACGGGCTAAATTTGGCCCACAAGCAGAAAATGACAGTAACAGGCCGTATCTAACCGAATGCTGCAAATGAGCCAAAGAATCAATGGGCCCTGAGAAGGCCGAAGGATAACTTGGACTGGAAAAGGCCCAATGGAATAATGGGCCATTAATGAGTATAAAAGTGATACACTGTTCATTATAGGCCAGTTTCACCATGGGCCCTTAATGGGCCAAGAGTTACAAAGGGCCTCATATGGGCCGAAAGAAGTCATGGGCCAGACATGGGCCAGAAGTTAAAATGGGATGGAATCATATTGGACGGCCCAGACGATGCTACTGGGCCTAATTCGTAGAGGTCGTAACAGGCGCTGGGTTAGCGGGCTGTAAATGGGCTATATGCGAACAGGCCGTTAACAAGCTTTCCGTGGGCCGGCCCGACACCTTTTGACCAAGTCAAATGGGCCGTCCTTTTCACAGGAATGGGCCTCTGTTGGGCCGTGTCACGTGTTGCCGTATCATAGGCACGTTCGGTCCAATGAGTGGATGACATATGTCCCAATGGTGAGCCAACACGTGTTTCCTCCAGCCAATGATGATTTTACACGTGGAAAATCCCCATTGGTCGGGGCTGTTAACGGGTTATCGGATCCAAAACCGGACCCGATAGCTTAACGGCGTTCTGTTATGGTGGATGTCACATGTCGGTCACCCTTGACGAAGGTACTTCTGTGATGCGTGATTTATCGTCATGGAAGTGGACACTTCCGTGATGATAATATTGGCAATGTCATGGAACACTTCTACGACAGCACAGGTATGACTATCTTGATTCTGTCATAAAATCATCATGGATGTACATGCATGACAAAAAAACGCGACCTACTGTGCTAAACACGTATCATCACAGAAGTGTATTTTTTTGTAGTGATGCAAACGCTAAGCATTATATCTGGCCTAGATGCACATAAGTAAAGTAAGGAACCAATCATGGAGCGATATACCTTTTGATCGAACTCTTTACCATTGTCGTCAGGACCCAGATGACTTTTGGTTCGCATTGGCATCGTGTAACCTTTGCAGTCTTGCATTCCAAACTTCTTCAGGCATTCTTTGAGGTATTTCTCTTGAGATATGAAGATGTCGTTTCTCTGCTGGCGGATTTGAAGACCAAGGAAGAACTTCATCTTACCAATCATGGACATCTGATCTTGCTCTTGCATCATGTGCCCAAACTCATCGCTGTATCATTTGTCAATGCAGCCGAAGATAATGTCATCCACATAGATTTGGCACACAAACAGTTCACCGTCGTCTGACTTCGTGAAGAGTGTTGGATCTAGTGAACTAGGTTTGAAGCCTTTGCGAGGAACTAGGTTGGATCTAGTGAACTAGGTTTGAAGTCTTTGAGTGTGTCATACCAAGCGCGAGGAGCTTGTTTGAGGCCATACAGTGCCTTGTTGAGTCTTTACACCATATCAGGATGTTCTGGATCTTCAAAGCCAGGTGGTTGTGCAACATACAGTTCTTCTTCAATCTTGCCATTAAGAAAGGAACTCTTCACATCCATATGATACAGAAGAATATTGTGATGGTTGGCATATGCAAGCAGTATGCGAATGGCTTCAAATCTTGCCACCAGAGCAAATGTTTCATCGAAGTCAATCCCTTCAACTTGAGTGTATCCTTGAGCAACCAGACGAGCCTTGTTTCTGACAACTTGACCATGTTCATCTTGTTTGTTGCGATAGATTCATTTTGTGCCAATGATATTATGCTTGCAAGGATGAGGACGCTTGACAAGTTCCTAGACATTGTTCAGCTCAAACTGATGAAGCTCTTCTTGCATAGCTTGAATCCATTCAGGTTCCATGAAGGCTTCATCAACCTTTTTGGGTTCAGATATTGAGACAAATGCAAAGTGCCCATAGAAATTTTCCAGTTGTGTTGCTCTTGAACGAGTAAGTGGACCAGGTGCATTGATGATGCCAATGATCATCTCAATCTGTACGTCATTTGCAACACAGGGATGTACTGGACGAAGATTTTTCCCTTGCGGATCATTGTCTTCAGCTTCAGCATTGACTTCAGGCTAAGCATTATCGTCAGGTTGACTTGGTGCAATAATGAGTTCATCTTCAGTCTAAGGTTTGGATGGTATGATCTCTCCAGTACCCATGAGCTTGATAGATTCACTAGGAGGAACTTCATCTAGCACATTTGGCAGGTGCTCTCTTTGCGAGTCGTTAGTCTCATCCAACCGCACATCCACAGTTTCAACCACTTTATAGTGAAAGAGGTTGAAGACTCTGTAGGAGTGCGAGTCCTTTCTGTAACCAAGCATAAAACCTTCATGTTCTTTCGGTGCAAATTTTGAACTGTGATGTGGATCCTTGATCCAGCTCCTAGCACCAAATACTCTAAAGTAACTGACGTCTGGCTTCTGACCAGTTAGCACCTCATATGATGATTTCTTCAAAAGCTTGTGAAGATAAACTCGGTTGATGATGTGGCATGCAGTGTCAATGGCTTCAGGCCAGAACTTTCTTGGAGTCTTGTACTCATCTAGCATCGTCCGAGCCATCTCGATGAGGGTTCTGTTCTTGCGCCCCATGATGCCACTCTGCTGAGGTGTGTAGGGAGCAGAAAACTCATGAGTGATGCCAAGTGTATCAAGGTAAGTGTTGAGGCCGGTGTTCTTGAATTCTGTGCCATTCTCACTTTTGATGTGCTTGATCTTGACACCGTAGTTCATCATGGCACGATTGGCGAAGCGTCTGAAGACATCCTGCACTTCATTCTTATAGAGAATTATATGCACCCAGGTATATCTTGAGCAATCATCAACAATAACGAAACCATAGAGACAAGCAGTGGTAGTAAGAGTAGAGTAATGAGTAGGGCCAAATAAGTCCATGTGAAGCAGCTTGAAGGGTTAAGATGTCGTCATTATTGTCTTCGAGGGATGCTTGGCCCTTGTCATCTTCCCAGCTGCACAGGCACCACACAGATGGTCTTTCTTGAACTTGATGCCTTCGATGCCCACGACATGCTTCTTCTTTGAGAGAGTGTACAAGTTCCTCATGCTCGCATGTCCTAGCCTCCGATGCCAAAGCCAGCACTCTAGCTTTTGCTAGAAGACATGTGGCAAGCTGTGGTCCTGCTGAGAAATCTACCATATATAGATCATCTTTTTGATACCCTTCAAAGACTAGAGATTTGTCCATAAGGACAAGGCAATGATATTTTCCAAATATCACAATCATAGTCAAATCACATAGCATTGATACAGACATTAAGTTCAAACCAAGGGATTCAACAAGCATCACTTTATCCATGTGCTGACCCTTTGAGATTGCAACTCTACCAAGACCCAATACCTTACTTTTACCTATGTTAGCAAATGTGATATAACTCTTATCAGACGGCCGAAGAGTTGAATCCATCAGAAGACTTCGATCACCAGTCATGTGGTTTGTGTAGCCACTATCCATAATCCATTCTGAAGCATGAGGTGTCATAGCCTACAGTACAGTTTGGGGGATAGGCTTCACCAAGCGAGTTGTGAAGCATAAACATTTGATGAACAAGAGGAACATAGAAGTTCAGATCTTGGTTAGGATCGATAGGATGAGTGTCAAGGAATCCCGGAACATAATACATAGTAAGCCATTTGGGCATTTTATCTTGTGCCCCACAAGATGTTTAAGGTCTCCAGCATAAGCATCAGCCGCCTTTGATTTCCGGCTAGAGACCTTTCCCCACAAAAGAGAGTTAAGTGCAGCAATGAGTCTAAGTGCAGCATCTGAGAACTTCGGCTTTGAAGCCCTAGAAAATAGCCTTGCAGGAGGAGAATAATACTCATATGAATAAGCAGAAAAGTTCTTAGATTTATGAACATAGCGGTTTGATAAAACATGCTCATATTCAAAGGTCTGAGTATGATTTCCCTGCAAAACATTGGCGTTAGGGTGACTCAGGTGAGTCTTCTATTTGTATGAAGCCTTTGGACCATATGAAGCCTTTGGTCTGGGGTTTGTCTTCTTCCCAGGTGGTGTCGTAACAAAATTCACGGGAAGAATTTCAAGACACCTTTTGGGTACCCAGATCTTCTTAAGTGGTGGTCCATTCCTGCAGTTAGTACCAATATACCTGGCAAACACTTCACCATTCTGATTCCTAAACAGTTTATAGTTTGCATCAAAGGATTCATCAATGATAATTGGGTTAGCACTAGTGAGGCCAGATAAGGTAGATGGATCTACTGAAGGTCCCTTAGCAGCAACCCATGTGGTTTTGGGGTACTTCTTAGGCATCTAGTAAGAACAATCAACATTCATTTTCCTCTCGAACCCAACACCCTCTTTCCTAGGGTTTCGGTTCAGAATCTGCTTTTTAAGGACATCACATAGTGTCTGATGCCCCTTGAGACTTTTGTACATTCCTGTCTCAAGTAATGACTTCAACCTGGCATTCTCATCAGCAATAGTAGTGGTATCCTCAGATGAGGGGTTAATTTCCACATCAGCAGTTGAAGATATTGCAACATTAGTAGTAGTTGAACATTCAGCAACAGAGACAACATTATCACGCTCAACACATTTTAGACATGGTGGTTCAAATCCTTCCTAAGTGGAACTGATCTGTTGAGCGCGGAGTGACTCGTTTTCCTTTTGAAGATCTTCATGAGCCGATCTCAATTTCTCAAGTTCCTGCTTCCTTTGAAGATAATCATAGGAAAGCTCGTGAGAGGTTGAGAGCGATTCATGATGATTTTCAAGTTCCTCATACTTAACATGAAGATTTTTTATGTCTTCAATTATGGACTGATATCGGGTCATTTCCGCGTCCAACAGGTCATCACTTTTCTCTAACAGTTTTTGAATATGTTCCATGGCATTCTATTGTTCAGTTGCAATTTTAGCAAGTGTTTTGTAGCTAAGTTTAGATTCACATTCAGAGTCATCTTCACTTGATGTTTGAAAGTAAGCATCGCGTGAGTTTACCTTGGCACCACGTGCCATGAAGCAGTAGGTAGGGGCAGAGTAATCCTCATCCTTGGCATCAACGTTGGTGATGAGGCCATTGTCTTCAGTGTTAAAGACGGACTTGGAAGCTAGAGCTAGGCTTGCCACTCCAGAATTAGATTCCTCCTCGGACTCCACCTATGCCTCCTCAGATGCAGACTCCTCCTCTAAATCCATCTCCTTGCCAACAAAAGCACGAGCCTTGCCTGATGAGCTCTTCTTGTGTGAAGAAGACTTTGACGAAGACTTGGAAGAAGACTTTGAGGATTTGTTCTTCTTCTTGTCATCAGAATCATAGTCCTTGCTCTTCTTCTTCTTCTTCTTTGTCTCGTTGTCCCACTGTGGACACTTAGAGATGTAGTGACCAGGTTTCTTGCACTTGTGACAGGTTCTCTTCTTTTGATCACGAGAGGAAGCTTCATCATTCCTTGAGATGGATCTTGAAGACTATCTGAAGTCTTTCTTCTTGGTGAACTTCTGGAACTTCTTCACGAGCATAACAAGCTCCTTTCCAATGTCTTCAGGATCACCAGAACTGCAGTCAGATTCTTCTTCAGACAAGGAGACGGCCTTTGCCTTCAAAGCGCGAATACAGCCATAGTTGGGACCATAGATATCTCTTTTCTCAGATAGCTGGAACTCATGTGTGTTGAGCCTTTCAAGTATGTCAGACGGATCGAGAGTCTTGAAGTTAGGGCGCTCTTAAATCATCAAGGCCATGGTGTCAAATGAGCTATCGAGAGATCTCAGTAGTGTCTTGACGATTTCATGCTTTGTGATCTCAGTGGTTACGAGTGCATGAAGCTCATTGATGATGTCAGTGAGGCGATCAAATGTGATCTAGACATTCTCATTGTCATTTCTCTTGAAGCGGTTGAAGAGATTGCGAAGAACACTGATCCTTGAATCTCTCTGCGTTGAGACGCCTTCATTGACCTTGGAGAGCCAGTCCCAGACCAGCTTTGACGTTTCCAGAGCACTCACACGACCATACTGCCCCTTGGTCAGATGACCACAGATGATGTTCTTGGCAGTTGAGTCCACTTGCACAAACTTCTTGACATCAGCAGGAGTGACACCTTCACCATTCTTGGGAACGCTGTTCTTGACGACATACCAGAGATCGACATCAATGGCTTCAAGATGCATGCGCATCTTATTCTTCCAGTAGGGGTAATCAGTGCCATCGATGACAGGGCACGCATCAGATACTTTGATTATCCCTGCAGTCGACATAGTTAAACTCCAGGTGGTTAAACCGAATCACACAGAACAAGGGAGCACCTCGCTCTGATACCAATTGAAAGTGATAGTATTCAACTAGAGGGGGGTGAATAGGCGATTTTTATGGAAGTCTTCAAAACATGGATGTTTCGAAGACAAACTATAGAAATGAACCTATTGATATGCAGCGGAAGGTAGACTACACTAGACAAGCCAGAGTCATGTAAGCAATAAAGTGAAAGCATGAAGACTATAAGCAGCTAGGTAGATTGGATTAGGATGGAAGATAGTATGCCAAACAGACAACAGTCTTCACACGTTTTTAGGGGTCATCTCTCGTCGGTAAACCGAATCCATACAGGACTACTACCTGTGTTATCCTGCAATTCTCACAAACACATAAGTCCCTCAACCAAGTTTGTCGTCAATACCCCAAAACCAACTAGGGGTGGCACTAGATGCACTTACAGGGTGCTGCCGAGAGAGATTTTGCATGTAGGCCTTGTCGGCGGCCTCATCCTCGAGGCGCTCCCATGCCTTGCGGTCCTCCCGCGCTATAGCCGAGCTCACCACCCTGGCTCCAGCAGGACGATTGAGGGAGTCCAGGATTAAGGGGTCCTCGGACAGTCGGACTATATACTTTGGCCCGACTTTTGGACTATGAAGATACAAGTGTTGGATTAAATGACCACGGGTAGCCTAGCCGGCTCCCTTTGGCCCTATGAAAAAAATATAGGCCGATCGAGCCTCGGAGCACCCAAGACGCGGGGCCGCCTTCCTCCGGTCGGCTGCTTCACCAGCCGACTACCGGAAGGTGGCCCGGCCTTAAACTCTCTCGGAGGACGCCACGATAGGGCCGACTCCAAGAAGGCGGCCCAAGAAGGTCGACTCCAAGAAGCCGGCCCCTGACAAGCGGCCAGGGCCGTGCCCTAAAAGTCTGCACCCCCATAACCATGACGGGACCGGGCGTGGCAATAGTGGACCCTGCCACCCCCAAATCCTGGAGCACGCATGGCTACAGTACGCCGTACGGGGCAGCCATGACCCGTATGGCATGGCACTGTTGCCATGCTAATCATGATGCCCTCCACGACGGGCTGCCAGTACGGCCCGCAGGCAGCGGGCCCCTTCGGTCAGAGAGACGCCCGAAGGCGGCCCGGCCTCCCCCAGCCAGCCTGGGGCATGGCCGGCTTCCTATGACCGGCTTGCCCCCCTCCTCGGGGCGCACGCACCATTAAGAAGACAAGACGAGGTAAGGCTACAGCAAGAGCCTGCAAGGCGGCGACACTGTAGCCATGCTTACCTCGACAAAGCCCTTGTCACCAGAGGCAAGGCAATTGTAACTAGTCCCCGACAAGACTACCCCCAAGTGGTGGGGCCGGCCTGTCGACCAATGAGCCGGCAGCCGGTGGGACCCACCAGTCGGCGGGCCCCAGCGGCCGGCGGAGAAGCCGGCGGCCTTAGACATTGACGGCTAGGGCCCACGCCTAGCCGGATTATCGTTGTACCCCTGGGGGATAGGCCTATATAAACCCCCGGGGAACCCATGCAAAGGGTTGATCTCAGATAGTTGTTGTTGCGATCATGAGAAGAGAGCTAGCCTTGCCCTTCTTCCTCCTCACACCGAACAGCTCAAGGAGCCTCTTGTAGCTTCTTTTAGATCTAGTGATCATGCGGAGACCCCACAGAGCAGGAGTAGGGGTATTATCTCCACGGAGAGCCCACAACCTGGGTAAGATCCGCCGGCGTGCATGTCTTCGCCTCATCCCGTTTCCAGGCACCGGCGATGTCTTATTGGCTCCCGCAATGACAAGCCACCCGTCGGCATATGTCACACCTACCACCCGACATTTGGCGCCCACCGTTGGGCCAGGTGCACCGTCGTCCGGAGACCTGCTCTGGAAGGGAACCCTTTTCCTCCACAGCGAGCGTAGCCAGCCCGGCACGCACAATGGCGCTTGCCCCGACGCGCTGCAAAGCATCGACGATGCCTGGGCAGCGAGTTGCCTCGCCGATCTTCTTGGCGAGGCTCACATCTCCGACGAGCCCGCATCCGACGCGGACATAGGCTGCCTCGAGAGCCGCCTCGTTAGCCTCCTCGACCAACTCCACGTCTCCAGCGAGCCTACCGCGGACTTGGAGTCGGTTGGCTCGACTGACCCGATGCTTGTCGACTCCAACACGGCGTCGCTCGATGCCTTACCCACCAACGTGATCATCTTCGACGACCCTCTTCCTCGAGCCAATAGTGGTGGCAGCACCATCATCGAGGTGCTAGTCATCAGCCATGACGTCACCTCTGGCGAAAACACCCACGACGCCCTGCAAGCGATGATGCATGATCTGTCCGCCCCCATCCCGGCCGATGCTGACACCGAGGTGCTAGAGGCACGCCGCCTTGCCCTCCTCGTGGAGGGCCAGAGGATAGCCTCCATGAGATGCCTCACTGAAGCTCACTAGTGCGAAGTTGACCGCGCGGCCTTCGGTACGCCGCCTCCTGAAGGGCCAAGCCGAGCCGGCGTCGTCAAGAGGCGTGGCGCGGCCATCGCCAGCATGCTGGGAGCAGATCGCCCAGTCTACGCCACGCCTCTCGAGAACTTGCGCGCCGCTCAGTCGATCATAGATGAGCTGAATGGACTGGGGGCCGACGAGCTCCCCTACATGACCCGACGCATCCAGCAGTTGATCGACGTGGACGTAGAGAGGCATGAAGCCAGCGTCCGCGTTGGAAGCCCCCCTCGCCGAGAGCAGGGCATGACATCATGGACACCGACTGCAGGCGGCGCCCGTGCAAGACAAGAGAAGGAGCCGGCTACTAGTCGCAGTCGGACTCGATTCACCATCGAGCGCGACGCAGAAGGACTCCCTCGACGTGTGGAACGACGAGGCGACCCGCCTCCTCCTCCACCTCGTGGGGAGATATACCCCACCCCGCCGCCTGTCGTGCATCCGACTCTCAGCGGCCGACTAGGTCGCCGCGAAGGAGTCGACGAGAATGATGCCCACCATCGAATCGACTGCCTTGCGTGATCCCTGGCTTTAGAAGAAGAATATGATGTCGGCCCGCCTTGCTTCGGCCCCCGCATCCGCGACGAGCCCTTCCCCAAAGAGTTCTCGGTCCCAAGAGACAGCCCAAGTACAATGGCTCCGTGAAGCCGGAAGATTGGTTGATCGACTATTCCACCACAGTTCGCATAGCAAACGGCAACAGGCGCATTGCCATGAAATATGTCCCCCTGATGCTCCAAGGCACGGCACGCACCAGCCGCCTCCAGCCCCTCAGCGGCCGGCCGCTCGGCCAGCGGTCGGAGCTATTCTAGATGAGTTCCCCGATGAACATGTCGCCAACATCGTCTTTACAAGCCAGACTAAAGACCGGAGCAGCCGGCGCCGGCAGCATTAAGAAGTCAATGCGGTCGTCTCCAACAACCCCGAGTTTATGCACTGGTCAGAGAAGCTCATCAGCTGGAGCCAGGCTGATCACCCAGAGGTGATGCCATCTCCTGGCTCCTATGCATTGGTTTTGGATGCCACCCTCGCGACAGAAAGGCGAGCTGCCCATTTCTCCCGCGTGCTGATAGACGGCGGGAGCAGCATCAACATACTGTGCCGTGATACCTGGAGAAGCTCAGCATCAAGCCGAAGCAGCTCATGCCAAGTCGGACTGTGTTCCATGGCATCGTACCCGGCCTATCCTACTCACCAATCGGCAAGATCAAGCTGGATGTCCTCTTTGGGGGCAAGGATCATTTCCGCCGAGAAGCAATATGGTTTGAGGTAGTGGATCTGGAGAGCCCGTACCACGCATTGCTTGGCCGACCTGCTTTGGCCAAGTTTATGGCTGTGCCTCACTACGCCTACCTCAAGATGAAGATGCCGAGTTCCAAGGGCATCATCACCATAGCCGGAGACTACAAGAAATTCTCCGAGTGTGCAGCAGCCAGCAGCCGGCTGGCCGAGTCTCTCGTGATTGCTGAAGAGAAGAAGATGCTGGATCGAGTCGTGGCCATGGCGGGCAAGCAGCCGGCCCTGTCCCCCGACCCCATGGAATATGATGCTCAAGGTTCTTTCCAGCCGTCCAAAGAGACAAAGAAGATACCTCTGGACCCGGAGCACCCGGAGAGGTACGCTGTCATGGGCACCGGCCTCGACAGCAAATAGGAAAGCGAGCTCATCGATTTCCTCTGTGAGAATCGGGACATCTTTGCATGGTCTCCCAAAGACATGCAGGGTGTCCCAACGGATTTCACCGAGCACAAGCTACATGTCCAATCTGACGCCAAGCCGGTCAAGCAGCCCTTGCGCCGCCTGTCAGAAGAGAAGAAAAGAGTAGTCGGAGAAGAAATAGCCCGGCTTCTGGCAGCCGGCTTCATTATGGAGGTGTTCTTTCCAGAGTGGCTTGCCAACCCGGTCCTGGTGTTAAAGAAGAATAAGGAGTGGCGCATGTGCATTGACTACACCAGCCTCAACAAAGCCTGCCCTAAAGATCCTTTTGCTCTGCCAAGGATTGATCAAGTGATAAACTCCACAGCCGGATGCGAGCTGTTGAGTTTCTTGGATGCTTACTCAGGTTACCACCAGATAAAATTGGACCCAGCTGACCGCCTGAAGACCGCCTTCATCACCCCATTCGGAGCTTTTTGTTACCTGACTATGACATTCGGCTTGAGAAATGCCAGTGCCACTTTTCAGCGTTGCATGTAGAAATGCCTCCTCAAGCAACTCGGCAAAAATACCCACGTCTATGTAGACGATGTTGTGGTGAAGACGGAGAAACGCGGCACCTTGCTGGAAGACCTTAAGGAGACCTTTGAAAATCTACGCCGGTTTCAGACCAAGCTCAACCCTGAGAAATGCGTGTTCGGGGTACCAGCCGGCCAACTTCTAGGCTTCCTGGTCTCCGAACGCGGCATCGAATGCAACCCAGTGAAGATCAAGGCCATAGAGAGAATGAAGATTCCTACCAAGCTGTGAGACGTCCAAAAGTTCACCGGATGCCTCGCATCCTTGAACCACTTCATCAGCCGGCTCGGAGAGAAGGCTCTGCCCCTCTACTGACTCATGAAGAAGTCCACTCACTTTGAGTGGAATGACCAGGCGGACCAAGCTTTCCACGAGCTAAAGAAGATGCTATCCACGCCGCCTGTCTTGGCGGCACCGACTGAGAAAGAGCCCATGTTCCTCTACATTGCCGCCACAAGCCGGGTGGTCAGCAGAGTCATCGTGGTTCAGCGCCCAGAAGAAGGCCAAGCTCAACTAGTCCAGAGGTCAGTATATTATTTGAGCGAAGTATTGTCCACCTCGAAGTAGAACTACCCGCACTATCAGAAGATGTGCTCTGGTGTGTACTTCGCCTCCAAGAAACTGAAGCCCTACTTTCAAGAGCATCCCATCACGGTCGTATACACTGCCCCGCTCGCCGAGATCATAGGCAGCCGGGATGCATCCGGCTGAGTGGAAAAATGGGCCATTGCACTGGCTCCTTACACGATCTACTACCAGCCCCGCACCGCCATCAATTCCCAAGCATTGACCGACTTCCTCGTCGACTGGGCCGAGACCCAGTACCTGCCGTCGGCCCCCGACTCCACTCATTGGCGGATGCACTTCGATGGATCCAAGATGCGCACCAGCTTGAGAGCCGGCATCGTCCTCACCTCTCCCAAAGGAGACAAACTCAGATACACATTGCAAATCCATTTTGCCGCCTCCAACAATGTAGCCGAGTACAAGACACTCATACACGGGCTCCGGCTGGCCAAGGAACTCATCATCCGCTGGATCCTGTGCTATGGTGACTCGGACTTGGTGGTCCAGCAATCATTCGGCGAGTGGGACGCCAAGGACGCAAACATGGCAAGCTACTGTTTCCTCTTCCAGCAAATCAGCGGATACTTCAAGGGGTGCGAGTTCCTCCATGTGCCACGGGCCGAAAACGAGCAAGCAGATGCCCTAGGCACGAATAGGCTCCACCCAGCAAGCTATACCAACCGGCGTCTCCCTCCAACGCCTCCTCAAGCCGTCTGTCAAGCCATCTCCGGAATCTAGTTCCATCTTCATGCCACCTGACCCCGACGCAGTCGGATCCGACTTCGGGAACCAAGCAGGCAGCTCGGGGACTTCGACAGCCGGCTCGGGGACTGCCATAGTCGAACCTGGCCCGGGAACTACTGCAGCCGGCCCACGGACTGCACCGACAATGCAGGCAGCGGCCGACTCCAACTCTTCACAGCCCAGCCCACCCGCCCTGGTTGAAGTAGCCGTTTGGGCGATAGAAGAAGTCACAGCTCCATCATGGGCCCAGCCCATCCTCCACTTCCTGATAAACAGAGAACTGCCGACTAACGAGATCTCGGCAAGACAAGTCGAATGCCAAGCCGGAGCATACACAATAATGAACCTAGAGCTAGTTAGGTGCAGCGTTACTGGAGTCTTCCAGCGCTGCGTCGAGCCAGAGAAAGGCATAGCAATCCTCAAAGACATCCACCAGGGCGAATGCGGCCACCATGCGGCCTCAAGGTCACTCGTCGCCAAAGCTTTCCACCATGGATTCTTCTGGCCGACTGCTTTGGAGGACGCCAAGGAGTTAGTCAAACACTGCAAAGGGTGCCAAATCTTCGGCTCCAAGCAGCACATGTCGGCTTCTGCAGTCAAAACCATCCCCCTCACCTGGCCTTTTGCCGTTTGGGGACTGGACATGGTGGGGCCATTCAAGACGGCGCGTGGCGGCATGACACATCTTCTTGTCGCCGTGGACAAATTTACCAAGTGGATTGAAGCAAAGCCGATCAAGAAACTGAATGGGCCGACTGCCGTGACATTCATCGCAGATATTACAACCTGGTATGGAGTACCACACAGTACCATCACCGACAATGGCACGAATTTTGCCAAGGGAGCACTGGCACGTTTCTGCGCGACACATGGCATCCGACTGGACTTAGCATCCGTTTCCCACCCGTAGTCAAACGGCCAAGTCGAGCGAGCAAACGGCCTCATCCTCTCCGGCATCAAGCCTCGATAGGTCGTGCCGCTGGAGCGTTCGGTCGGCTGTTGGCTCGACGAGCTGCCGGCCGTCCTCTGGTGTCTGCACACTACCCCGAACAAGTCAACCGGCTTCACCCCTTTCTTCCTTGTATACGGTGTTGAGACTGTCATCCCAACAAACATCGAGTTCGACTCACCTCGGGTCACCATGTACACGGAGGCGGAGGCCAAGGAAGCACGAGAAGACGGCGTCGACTTGCTGGAAGAAGGCTGCCTGTTAGACCTCAGCCGGTCCGCCATCTACCAGCAGGGTCTACGCCATTACCACAGCCGGAAGGTCAAGCCAAGATCCTTCCAAGAGGGTGATCTTGTGCTCCGGCTGATCCAGCGAACTGCCGGCCAGCACAATCTCTCAGCCAGGCTCCTTCGTCATCAGCCAGGCTCTAGGCAATGACTCCTACTACCTGATTGACGCGCAGAAGCCGAAGGCACGCAAGAGAGATGATTCCGGCAAGGATTCGGAGCAACCATGGAACGCCAATCTTCTCCAAAGATTTTACAGTTAAAATGCAATATGTACCACGCTACCTTTTGTACTAAGTACGAGACAACGGCCCCCCCGAGGAGTAGTCGGGGACTACCCTCTTTTATCTATGAATGATGGGTATCATACTCATGGTTATGCCACCACATTCATTTTTTATCCGACACCGGGTTCGATCAGTCGGCCCGGGGACTTGCCGCCTTGAGTTATATTCAAAGTTCTACCTGCAGTCAGACAAGTAGTGTGCCGGCACCCAAGCCCTCTCTTGTTGAAAGTCACAGCTCGAAGAATCGACTGTCCGGCTGGCAAGAGCCAAAGGGAGGAAAGGATGCCCACATGAAAAACGGCTAAGGATTAATGAACTTATATAACCCAAGTCGGCTCCCCCCCCCGCCCCCGCCAACCGGCTGTTAGAGCAACCGGCTGGCCGGCTTCCCTTCTTACTCTGCTACAATCTAAAAAAGCCCGAGTACTTGTCCTCCCAGATGGCCAATCCCTTACCCGGTCGGAGACTGCAGAACAGTTGACCGGTTGGGAAGGCGGCGACCAAGGGAGGGTGGCAAAGGAAAACAACCAAAAGATAAAAAAGCAAGTAGGAATGGAAGCCAAGCACATGCATAATTATATTTACACAAAAGGCCTTTGAAAGGCCGGCATTCGACATAGTTTGAATACACCCCCAGTGGGTGGAACTGTGCAAATTTAATAAAAAGTTTTTCAAGGAGTAACGAGCAGGAACGTAAAGACGGCGAGTCAGGCCTGGGGAGCAACTGGGGTGTCGGGCGAGTCGGTGGAGACGGCAGTGTTGGTTGGAGGAGTGGCCGGCTGGCGAGTCTCGGCTTGATCGTCACCTGCGGCAGGCGTGCGTTTGCACGCGCCTCGTTGCTGGAGGCACGATCAGGCTGAAGCTGGCTGGCTGCTTCACCATCCGACACAGTGTCTTCTCCATCTTCCTCCTCCTCCTCTTCGTCCTCGTCGCTGGAGTCGATCTCCTCCACCAAGTCTTCACCGTCTGCCGGGTTCAGCCCGAACCATTCCTCCGGCTGAGCAACACCGTCTTCGTTTACCTCAGGAGCAAAGGCGCTGGTGTCGGTGAAGTCGCGATCGCCGAGGCGCGTTGAATGATAGCCGGCCGCACCGCCTCCAGCTCCTCGTTAGCCTCCTGCCGCCAGGTGCGCAGCTAGTCCAAATTCAGCCCATGATTCCAAGCCCAGACGAACTCTAGCGCCCGTCGAGCACCGGACCGAGCCGTTGAAGCCTTCCAGGCCTCGAGGCGGCCGACTGCTACCTCCAGCCAGTCGGCAGTCTGGCTGGGGGTGCGGGGAATCACCTCGCCGGGCCAGAGGGTGGCCAGCACCTGTGCTCCGGCACGCTGAAGACGGAGGATCATGCGGTAGGCCGGCTGGAGGCGGGCTTGGATCGCCAGAAGCTGCTCCTCAAGCGACCGGTTGGCGTCTGGTGCAATCTCAACCCCAGCCTACCGACGGGCCTCACGGTGAGCTTCGCGGCTTGGTTGCCGGCGACGGTGTAGCCGGGGAAGTATTCTTCACAAAGAAGAAAGAAATAGAACAAATCAGAAGATAAGCCAGATTATAAGGACGAGCAAAGGAGTAAAGAAGAAGGTGGCCTACCATCAATCAAATCTTCAACCCGGCTGTAGCCTTCGCTCAGCGCCTGCCTCGCGTCGGCCCAGCTCACCGCCTCAGTCTCATACTCAGCTTTGAGGGCGGCCTCGCTATCATGCGACGTCTTTAGGGCCGCCTTGTGGTTCTCCTCCTGGTCGGCCAGTTTCTTGGCCAGGCGATCACGTTCTTGGGCCAAGGCATTGAGCTCTCCCTCCCTGGTGCGAAGGGCGGTCTGGGCCACACCTAGTTGCTCCCTCAAGTCGGCATTGGCCCCTGCCGATATGGAGAAGAAGAAATTAAGTAAGAAGTCATCAAGAAAGATCCGACCCAGCTACTCAGCAGTCGGCCCAAATCTCAAGGACTACACCCAGTGGGTGCGCTGGCGTGCCCCCACATGAGATAAAAACAAAAACACTCACTTCGGCTCTCCGTCAGATCGGCAGTCTTATAATTCATCTCTCGGTCCTGGGAGTTGAAGGTTGTGATAATCCTGCGAATAGGATGAAGGTGCGAACAAGAGCAAATTATTAAACCAAAGTGTTCTGAGAAGTTCCAAGCCGCCTGCTCAGCAGCCGACTTGGAACTCGGGGACTACACCCAGTGGGTGCCCTGGCGCGCCCCCATGGAAGAAATCAAGAGCGAAGACTCACCCGAATGGCCGACCGCGTTGCAAGAAACTCTTGGGTGTATTGTTTCAGCGCGGTGGCCTGAGACTGAAGCCGGCTCCGGACAGCCTGTGCTGCCACATTCAGCATGGCCGTCCCACCGCCCGGCGTGCACCCTGGCGAGCTGATGCTGGCCATCTCCAGGTCATGGGATAACGAGCTGGAGCCTGCAGCCCTCTGCGGGTCTGGCTGTGAAGTCGCCCTCCCTGCACGCTGATGAGTCCGTGACAGGACCACAAGGTCCGCCCTCGCAGTCGGCTCGCCTCCAGCCGGCTGCTCAGACGGCGCCTCGGGCTGGCCGCCTTGGCCTGTTCCAGACGATGGTGGCGGTGCCGCCTCTCCCTCCGGGATGACTATGTCACCCCCTCCCTCTCCATTGCCGGCTGGTCACGGCCGGCTTCCTCTGACAGGGGCACCGGGATTTCGGGGGCCACGGAGCGGAGGGGGATGATGAGTTGTGGAGGTTGGCTACGCCGGGCCTCCACCGCCCTCTCTGCGCCCGCGGCCTCCGCCTGAGCCTCGGCCGCCACGTTGGCCGGCGGCTCAGCCGACTCAGCTATCGTCTCCTGAGCCGCCTCGGCGGCGGCTGCCCCCTGCTCCTCCGCCTCCCGCTCCTCCCATGCCTGCCGCGCGTTCCGCTCCATCGCCGCTTGGAGATCGGCACGGGGGTCTACGCGGCGGGAACTTGCAGATCCTCCCGCCCCTCCGACTATGGAGGCGGCGGTAGTCCGCTCAAGAGAGCGCAGAGCCCTGGTTGATAAAACAAGAAAGGCTTAGAAGAATGCCAACTGAAGACAAGAACGAAAGGCATGCGAGAATCAACACTTACTCCGAAACCGCCTGCGGCTACTGCACCACCTTGCGAAAGCGGGCCGCCTTCGCGGCCGCCTCATCCCGCTTGGTCGCCGCCGCGGAACCCTTGGGCTTCTTCGGCCGACCGTCGAAGAGAGTCAGCGCCGCTGGGCGTTTCTGCGCGCTGCCCCGTGCAGCCGGGCCGCTAGAAGGGCCCGTGCCTTGATGATCAGATGCCGGATGGCAGCGCGGAATAGGTTCAGCCTCGTCATCGTCAGGCCAGTCATCGAAGCCGGCGGTGAACCCGGAGCCGCCTACATCGCCGCCTCCCCCCACGGCGTCATCGTCTAACGCGGCCGCCCCCAAGTCGGGTTCGTCAAGGTCATCCGCCACGTGGTCGGGAGTGAACTCGCGTTCCACCCCCGCGGTCCCAGCCGACGGATGAAGGAGGGGGTTCTGATTAAAAACAAGCCGACTGGTCAGAAGCCGACCAGAGAGAACTCGGCAACAAGAGAAGAAGAAAAGAAGGAAATCTTACCACAGGCGGGGGGTTGGCGCGAGAGTACGGCTCCTTGCCATACCGCCACTCCTCGGTGAGCTTGCAGTTGGCGATGTAGTTCTCCCAGCCGGCGGGCCGGCTATGTAAGCCGGCAAATTGACGTAGTCACCCTACGACGCGATGTTCTTCACATAAAAATATGATTTCTGCCAAAGCTTCACGAACTGGATCAGCGCGATGGGCGGAAACGGGTTGTTGGCTGTCGATCTCCGCATGGCAATGAAGGCACCGCATGGAGCTGGCACGCCCCCAACGACCGTACCGAGATTGGACTGGAAGAACTCCCCCCAAAGTTCGATGGTGGGTGTCGGTGTCAAAACCGGCGGATCTCGGGTAGGGGGTCCCAAACTGTGCGTCTAGGCGAATGGTAACAGGAGACAAGGGACACGATGTTTTTACCCAGGTTCGGGCCCTCTCGATGGAGGTAAAACCCTACTCTTGCTTGATTAACATTGATGATATGGGTAGTACAAGAGTTGATCTACCACGAGATCAGAGAGGCTAAACCCTAGAAGCTAGCCTATGGTATGATTGTTGTTCGTCCTACGGACTAAAACTCTCCGGTTTATATAGACACCGGAGAGGGCTAGGGTTACATAGAGTCGGTTACAATGGGACGAGATCTTCATATCATATCGCCAAGCTTGCCTTCCACGCCAAGGAAAGTCCTATCCGGACACGGGACAAAGTCTTCAATCCTGTATCTTCATAGTCCGGGAGTCCGGCCAAAGGTCATAGTCCGGCCATCCGGACACCCTCTATTCCAGGACTCCCTCAGTAGCCCCTGAACCAGGCTTCAATGACGACAAGTCCGACGCGCAAATTGTCTTCAGCATTGCAAGGCGGGTTCCTCCTCCGAATACTTCATAGAAGATGTTGAACACAAGGATAGTGTCCGGCTCTGCAAAATAAGTTCCATATACCACCGTAGAGAGAATAATATCTACACAAATCTAATCTGCGGACGTATTCCGCAGCCTGACATCACGCCACGGCCAAGCCTTTATTCGAATCATTTTACTGTTCCACCTCAGCGCGTTTAGCGAGGCGGTTTCCTTGGCACGTCTTGTCAAAGCAGAGATTGTGTCCCCTTATTCCGGGATTCTCATCAATACGGGCGTGGGTAACCCAACCGCGCCATTAACCGCGGCGCTTGGGAGATAAGCGAGTTTTATTAGGTTGGTGGGGGATTGTAGTTTCGGCCGCCCATATAAGGGGATAAGGATCTACCCTTTCCATTTACGCCTTCTTCCTCCTTTGCTTATCCATCCCTGCACAGTCGAGCTCCAACACCCAAGTCCGCACTTCCCACCTCAACCTTCTCCAATCATGTCCAGAGCGGGAGGTAGATGGATGGCCTCCTCCGTCACGGAGGGACAAATAAAAAAGTTGAGGAAGGCCAGATACTTGTCTGACGACATCGCGCACCGGCTTCCAGATGAGGGGCAACTCATCCCCACCACTAGGCCCCATGAGAGGGTTGTTTTCTACCCCATTTCCTCCGCGGACTAGGCTTTCCTCTTCACCCGTTCGTCCGGGGGCTCATGTTCTACTATGGCCTGGACTTCCACGATCTGGCCCCAAACTTCATCCTCAACATCTCGGTGTCCATCTCGTGTGCGAGGCCTTCCTCTGCATCCAGCCCCACTTTGGCTTATGGCTGAAGACTTTTAATGTCAAGACGAAGGTAGTGGGCGGCTGCCAAGCGGAGTGCGGAGGTGCCATGGGGGGTCGGATGGCCAATGTCCCATGGCTCGAGGGCTCCTTTGTGGAGACAATAAAGGGGTGGAAATCGGGGTGGTTCTACATCACCTAGCCGCGCGACCCCAAATGGGCGGCGGCCCCCGAATTCCGATCTGGCTTCCGCACATGGCTCACTTCCTGGAAAGAGGCGGGCCTAACATGGGGAGATTCGGAAGAGCTAACCGGACTTCAAACCTGCGTCCAAAAGCTGGTGAACAAGAATCTCAAGCTTGTCAACGTAGTCCAGGTCATGCTCATCCGCCGGATCCTCCCATGCCAACAACGGGCCTTCAAATTGTGGGAGTTTCATCCGGCACAACACCAAACCTTGAGCAAGCTCTTCGACACTACGTACGAAGATGCCTGGAAGGTGCTGTTTAAGGGCGCTTAGGCCCCCGCATCCGCTACCGAAGATCGCGGATTCAGCTCGCAGTGTCAGGCCAGCGAGGTAAACTATTCTACCCTTTACGAGACTCTTGTTTTTCATAGTCTGACTCTATGCGGGATCTAAACTCCCTTACCTTTAACAAGACTAGCTTAAGAAGTCCGGGCAGGTTAACTGTCCGTATCCCTTACCAGAAGACCCAGCGGACGCCCGATTGACGGGGCTGCTGGTTCCGGCACCTCACGTGGTGCCAGAGAAGGCCAAGATGAAGGCCACGGGGACTCGAAAGAGCTCCCGACGCCTGGTGGTGTCGGATTCATCGCCTGACAACCCCGAAGCACCCTCCGCCTCTGAGGACGAGGAGGAGGAAGAAGAAGAAGCCTCTCCCCCTCCAACGGGGGGAGGAAAGAAAAGGAAGGCCACCCCAACTAGGGAGGTCGGAGGGTCCAAGAAGGGGAGGACCCTTCTGCCGGACTACGCCTCCGATGCCGAAGACGGCGGGGAGGAATGGCCATCCAGGGTCAAGCCCCTGGCAAAATCATAAGTGTCCGGATACCAGAATAACTTATGGCTTCCTCTATTGTATGGTACCTTATGACGCCGAATTCAATCATGCAGTCCGCCCAAGGCTCAGCTCGGCAATTCATCGAGCTGCTCCCTGGATTCATCGGACGTGAATAGCGCTTCACTTCCGACGGCCTCCTCCCCTCTCCCTACGGATGACGCCGAGGTGGAGTCCCAAAAGGGACTAAACCAGGAGGAGGTGGTCCTGGAGGCGCCGCAAGGAGACCTCCCGGGCTCCAGGCCCAAAGGGGTAAAGCCCCGGAGGGATCTAAGTCGGGCCCTAGGCCGGACACTGCTCCGGAACCTTCAGTGGTTCCGGAGTCCGGTAGGCGGCGCCTTCGTAAGAAGGGCAAGCCTACGACGCCGGCAACCTCCGTCCACCCGGAGGCGCCGGACAATTTGCTGGAGGTGCTTAACAGCGCCTCCATCGACAAGGAGCACCGCACTGTTATGAGTGCGGTGATTCAGAAGGTTTAGTCCGCCAAGAGCGGGCTGACCGAAGCTTGTACGAGCCTTCTAACAGGCTTTGAGGTAAGTTTTAAGATATGTAAGAATATGTACCGCATAGATAGTAGCCCCTGATGCTCAGTTTAGCGTTCGGAAAGAAAAGGCGAGCTGAGGATCTAAAAAGATATACGCAGGAGTCTAACATAAATATGTCAATATGGGAATGCAGGCTGCGCTGCTGACCTCTGCCGCACTGACTGCAGAGGTAGCCTCGAGCGGTCCGAGAACGAGCTTGGCCGTGCCAAGAAGAAGCTCGAGGACAAGGAGGGTATGTAATACCATATGTAAATGTATATAGAAATACCTGGTTGCAAATAATGACAGGACCAACGTGAATGTTGCGGGGGCCACGGCCGAGGTGGCGACCCTCAAGGAAGCGGTGTCCAAGGCCGAAAACAGTGCGTCCTTGGAGCTTACCAAGCGAGAGAAGCAGGAGGCACGGGTGGTGGAGGTGCGGCAAGAGCTCCAGGCTCTCGTGGAGAAACACGAGAGTTTGGAGTGTGACTCGAAGACTCGAGAGTCCGAGCTTGCTTTGGCTCTTGAGAGTGCTAAAACCGCTAGGGCCGAATCCCAGAAGCCCCTCCAGGAGATTGAGGCGATAAATAAAATAGCGGCGGGTAAGGCATTCTTTATGCAAAGCAAGCATATAAAAGTGAATTATCTGTTACTTACCCGAATCCGGAGCTCTCCAGGAGCGTTTGCTGATCTGCCCCGTAGTGTGTCTGATGCTGCCACATTCTACTGAGCCGAGGAGGGGAGCTTGACAGAAAAGGTGTTCTGGTATCATTATGCTGAGGCCGGACATCTGGTGCCCCTGAGCGACCAGCTGAAGCAGCTGGTCGAGCTCCACAAGGTGGCCGAACAGGCCATGAAGGGCCTCATAGTTCGGTTGTGGCCTACAGAAGCCATGCCTGGGAGCTACTTCGGTCTGGTGCGGCGGTTGGTGGATGCGTGTATATGGATTGAAGTCATCAAGCGCTCCGTCTGTATTTAAGGTGCCCGTCGGGCCCTTGCCCGTGCTAAAGTGCACTGGGGCAAGATGGACGCAGAGAAGCTTGTGACGGACGTGCCACCGCCGGGCAAGGAGTATTGCAAGCCCGAGATGTATTATAAGGGCGTCCTGAAGGGTGCCCGCCTTATAGCGGGTGAATGCTCCAAAGATGTAATTTTTGAGTAGACTCGTATCTGTTATCCTGTACGCTGAAAACTTTGTTCATATGCGTTAAGCAATGCTTGTTAATTTAAAATATTACCTTCTGTGCGGCCGTTTATCAAATCTGAGAGATGCAAGTCGTCGGCTTCTACCCCCATGCCACGAGTGTTGGGGTGTTCGGGATAAAACTGAGCGCTCTTGTTCCCATTCTTGGGTCCATCTAGGGAGGCGCTCAGCACAACGAACAAGGCCATCGGACTTATAATGTTTTATCACTCTCACTTAGCCATAGAATTCTATAATTTTAAATTTCGGCGAAGCCCCTAGTATTTGGAAGACCGAGTTCGGGGCGCTATCCACACCTAGGACGGATAAGTCCGGCTCCTCGCTCTAAGCGGCATAAGTCTTTAGGGACTCGAAAAACCTCGCGAACAGCGACCGGTCTCTCGCACTATCATGACGGTCAGTTTTAGCTTTCTCTATTGAGGTGTTAACCCAGCTCAGCTGGGGCACAATCGCAGTAGTTCTCCCAGCGCTAGCTTAGCCAACATTGCGGAATGTAAGGTACCAAAACATGGGAGCCGGGCAAACCCAACTATTGACCCAAGACATGATTCGGAGGCGATGCATATAGTGCTATAAGTTCGGGGTGCCGCACTCATGAGAGTGTTCGGTCTTCTCACACCATGTTATGGGGCGCTTAAGCCCCTGGTGTATTGGCCGTACCAAAGTGTACGGTTGCATAATGTCATGACTGAACATATTTGTATAAAAGTAGATGAATACAATAATAGATAAGAGCTATGTATTGTTTATTAAAAAGGGCTGCTATTAAAGCAGAACGATACAAATACTGCGATAAGCAAGAGATGGGATTATTTGACATGTCCCCCTCCAGGGGCAAGCTGCGGGACTTTAAGTAAAACAGGTATTTAGCTCGTTTATAGAGACCACCTGGACATTTGACGTGGCTTGTTCTCTCCCTGGCTGTTGCATCATGTGTTCGACGAGTGTATTGCCGACAGGCCTTCCGAATAGTTGGGTCCTGAAAGTAAAAAAACGGCAGAATAGGGAGCCCCTTAGTGCGGTTGTGCCGCATTCTGGGCCTGCTGTAGTTGTGCCCCTCCCTTATGCCCATGGTATTTCCTAAAGCGTAATTATGTATGCGTGGTACCGATATCACCATCTGGCAAGGGCTGGGGTTGGGGCCGCACTGCTATGCTTGCTCAGAACGTGCCAGCCGGTTTTGTTGTAGGTTACTTCAGGCGCGCTTGACGTTGTCCGAACGTTTAACGCCCGGATTGGAGAATTGCCTTGAGAGGCTACTCTGTACTTCCGCCGCCAAGGCCGCTGTGTGCTCCTCCGTTCGGAGAGAGCGTTTGGTGTTTCCAGTTACCGTAATGACTCCGTGAGGACCTGGCATCTTGAGCTTGAGATATGCGTAGTGCGGCACCGCATTGAATTTTGCGAATGCGGTTCATCCGAGCAGGGCGTGATAGCCACTGCAGAATGGGACTATGTCGAAGATTAACTCTTCACTTCGGAAATTATCCGAGGATCCGAAGACCACTTCGAGTGTAACCGAGCATGTACAGCTGGCTTCTACACCTGGTATGACGCCTTTAAAGGTTGTCTTTGTGGGTTTAATCCTTGAGGGATCTATACCCATTTTTCGCGTTGTATCCTGATAAAGCAGGTTCAGGCTGCTGCCGCCGTCCATGAGGACTCTAGTGAGGTGAAATCCTTCAATGATTAGGTCTAGGACCAATGCGGCGAATCCGCCGTGACGAATGCTAGTGGGGTGGTCCCTTCGATCAAAAGTTATCGGGCAGGAGGACCATGGGTTGAACTTTGGGGCGACTGGCTCCAACGCATAGACGTCCTTGAGAGCACGCTTCCGCTCCCTTTTGGGGATATGGGTTGCGTATATCATGTTCACCGTCCGCACTTGCGGGGGGAAGCCCTTCTGTCATCTGTTGTTCGGCGGCCGGGGCTCCTCCTCGTCATCGCTACGCAGCCCCTTGTCTCTGGTTTCGGCACTTAACTTTCCTGCCTGCTTGAACACCCAACAATGCCTGTTGGTGTGGTTGGCTGGTTGCTCCGGGGTGCTGTGTACCTGGCACGAGCGATCGAGTATCCGGTCTAAACTGGATGGGCCCGGAGGGTTTCTTTTGAATGGCTTCTTCCGCTGACCGGGTTTAGAGCCTCTGAATCCGGCATTAACTGCCGTATCCTCAGTATTGTCACTGTTAATGCAGCGCTTGTGCTTGTTGCGACGTGACCTGCCATTGTTGTCCTTGGTATCCGAATTGCCAGGGCTCTTGGTTATGTTATTGCTACGAGCTAGCCAGCTGCCTTCTCCCGCGCAAAAGCGGGTCATGAGTGTCGTGAGGGCTGCCATAGATTTCGGCTTTTCCTGTCCCAGGTGCCGGGCAAGCCATTCGTCTCGGATGTTATGCCTGAAGGCTGCAAGGGCCTCGGCGTCCGGACAGTCGACTATTTGATTTTTCTTGGTTAGGAACCATGTCCAGAATTGTCTGGCCGATTCCTCTGGCTGCTGGATTATGTGGCTTAGGTCACCGGCGTCTGGTGGTCGCACATAAGTGCCCTGGAAGTTGTCAAGGAACACGGATTCCAGGTCTTCCCAGCAACTAATTAACTCTGCTGGCAAGCTGTTAAGCCAATGCCGAGCTGGTCCTTTAAGCTTGAGCGGGAGGTATTTGATGGCGTGTAGATCATCACCACGGGCCATGTGGATATGAAGGAGATAATCCTCGATACATACCGCGGGATCTATTGTGCCACCATATGATTCGATGTTTACGGGTTTAAAACCCTCCGGGATTTGATGATCCATTACTTCATCTGTGAAGCATAGTGGGTGTGCGGTGCCCCTGTACTGGGCTATATCGCGACGCAGCTCGGATGAGCTTTGTCTGTTGTATTCGGCCTGGCCGTATTTATCATATCCGGCGTGACGGTTATCGTCACATGATGTGGGGCGCCCACGCGATCCATAGATCGATCTTGTTTGCCTTGCCTTATCCTCCAATATGTCTCGCAGGTCTGTTGCGTTTCCCCGTGCTTTGGTATTCTTGGAGCGGCGCCGGCGTGCGGCTTGGGTTGAGGGCCGAAAGGCCACTTTGTCGCGGCCACGGGGTGGCCGATCGGGCGCACCGTACACTGGTGATGTAGGTTTGGTTGCTTCCTCCTCTAGTTGCGTTAGCAGCCTGCACTTTGGGTAGCTCTTGGAGGGGCGTTCGAGTTTATACTCTTCGGCCGCCAGGACTTCTGTCCATCTGTCGGCTAGCAAGTCTTGGTCAGCTCTAAGCTGCTGCTGTTTTTTCTTGAGGCTGCTCGCCGTGGCCCTAAGCCTGCGTTTGAAACGCTCTTGTTCGATGGGATCCTCTGGCATGATGAATTCATCGTCGTCGAGGCTTGCCTCATCTTCGCAGGGAGGCATATAATTATAGTCCTCGACCTCCCTGTCTGCCGCTCTCTCATGAGGGCTGGCTTCTTCGTCCTCCTGCGCTGAATCCTGCTGGAGGGGGTTGTCTTCGGCACTGTCCGTGGTGTTGTTGTCTCAAGTGCCGGGCTCGCCATTTTTGCTTTGGCGGGATTTAGAGTGGCGCCGCTGACGTCGGCGCTTGAGTTGCTTCTTGGAGGGGTCGTCCTCCGTTTTTTATCGCCATCCCCTGCTTTGGGGGTGTCCACCATGTATATGTCATATGACGAGGTGGCTTTCCAGTGCCCTATAGGTGCTGGTTCTTGGTCGTCTCCTTCATCGGCGTCCGTACCGTCGATGTCTTCGGAGTCGAAGTCGAGCATGTCAGTTATATCGTCGACAGTGGTTACAAAGTGGGTGGCGGGTGGGTTCCAAATTTCTTCGTCGTCCGCATCCCAACCATGCTGACCATAGTCCGGCCAGGGCTCTCCTGACAAAGAGAGAGACTTTAGTGAATTAATGATATCGCCAAAGGGCGAGTGCTGAAAGACGTCCGCGATGGTGAACTCCATGATCGGAGCCCAATCGGGTTCGATCGGAAGGGGTGCGTAAGATTCGGAGTCCGGTACGGAGTCCGGCACCTTGGAGTCACAGGCCTTGCAAAGGACTAGGCTGGTATTCGGCTCTATCGCCGTAGAGATTGCGGATCTTGGGGCGGCGTCCAACCGTCCGTTCCCGACTGGCCCAGTCGACTCCGAGCTAATGGTCAGAGTGGGCACCTGAGTGGCGCTTTGGGCGCTGTCCGGCGGCAGAGCTAGATCATGCCCATCGTGCCAGTGCGGTGCGCTCGACCGTGGCTCGAATCCGTCAAAGATGAAGTCCCCGCGGATGTCGGTCGTGTAGTTTAAGCTTCCAAACCTGACCTGATGGCCAGGGGCATAGCTTTCGATATACTCCAGATGGCCAAGCGAATTGGCCCGCAGTGCGAAGCCGCCGAATACGAAGATTTGTCCGGGGAGGAAAGTCTTACCCTAGACCGCGTCGTGGTTGAGGATCGAAGAAGCCATCGGGCCTAAAGGTGACAACAAAGAGGAACTCTCAATGAAAGCACCAATGTCGGTGTCAAAACCGGTGGATCTCAGGTAGGGGGTCCCGAACTGTGCGTCTAGGCAGATGGTAACAGGAGACAAGGGACACGATGTTTTTACCCAGGTTCGGGCCCTCTCGATGGAGGTAAAACCCTACTCCTGCTTGATTAATATTGATGATATGGATAGTACAAGAGTTGATTTACCACAAGATCAGAGAGGCTAAACCCTAGAAGCTAGCCTATGGTATGATTGTTGTTCGTCCTATGGACTAAAACTCTCCGGTTTATATAGACACCGGAGAGGGCTAGGGTTACATAGAGTCGGTTACAATGGGAGGAGATCTTCATATCATATCGCCAAGCTTGCCTTCCATGCCAAGGAAAGTCCTATCCGGACACGGGACGAAGTCTTCAATCTTGTATCTTCATAGTCCGGGAGTCCGGCAAAAGGTCATAGTCCTGCCATCTGGACACCCCCTAATCCAGGACTCCCTCAGTGGGGAGTACGCCGAGGATGCCTAAGCATAGCGTGACGAAGGCCGACGGCAGCACCACCGTGTTTGGAGTGAGCTGGTACGGCTGAAGATGATAAAACTCAAGAAACAAGCGGAAGAAGCCGCTGGCGGGAAGGTCGACGCCGTGCAGGCAGTGCGAGTAGAAGATTACTCGCTCGCCCTCCTCCGGCACCGGCTAAATCTCCCTCTCTAGCGCGAGATGGACCCGCACGAGATCCCTGACCGGCAACCGCCGCGTCTTGCGGAGGAAGTCGATGTGGTCTTCACGGACGTTGGAGCCGTCCCAGGAGCTCGAAGTCGGAGCCATGGGGACGGGAAGGCGACGGAAAGCGCGGCGATGGAGAGCGCACGAGTCGGCGGCAGCAAGACTGTGGCACGCCAAGAAGAATGGCGGAAGGGTGGCACGGTGGAGAGCCGTTGCATCGACGAAGAGGAAGAAGAAGAATGGAATGGCGGAGCGAGGGCGAGCGTGCGAACGACTGCCGCTCCCCCTCCTCCCCCTACTTATAGCCCCATGTGGTGGACCGAGGAGGCGAGGCGTAGGGGGGCGTGAAATTAACTGCGCCCACTCCCCCACGTCATGCTACTATTGCGCCTTTACGGCGAGTGGAAACCGCTGTCGGAAGACGTGCGGTCGGTTTGGGCCGCAAAAGATCCGCGCCCGGGCCGAGGCATGGAAGTGGAGGGGCCCGGTCTGCAGCAGCGTCCCGTCATGCGCGTGGGCTGGCGGGCCCTTCCAGCCGAAGGGAGCCACGTGGCGCACTGGCGACGGGCGGCCAGCCTGCAGCCTGGCTAGCGCGCCAGCTGGTTCCCGCCTTCATATTTTGAAGAAACTTCGCCGAGAAGGCATGCATAAGTGAAGCCGGCTCCTAGCTGCCGGCTCTTCGGGATAGGAAGCTGATTGATCTTCTCGTTCCCCTTTCAGCTACGAAGCCCAACCAGCTTCGGGGACTACTGTCGGAGTAAATGACCACGGGTAGCCTAGCCTGCTCCCTTTGGCCGTATGAAAAAACTACAGGCCTATCGAGCCTCAGAGCACCCAAGACGCGGGGCCGCCTTCCTCCGGCCGGCTGCTTCACCAGCTGACTACCGGAAGGCGGCCCGGCCCTAAACTCTCTTGGAGGACACCACGATAGGGCCGACTCCAAGAAGCCGGCCACGGAAAGACCGACTCCAAGAAGCCGGCCCAAGAAGGCCGACTCCAAGAAGTCGGCCCAAGAAGGCCGACTCCAAGAAGCCGGCCCCTGACAAGTGGCCAGGGCCGTGCCCTAAAAGTCTGTGCCCCCATAACGATGATGGGACCGGGCGTGGCAACAATGGACCCTGCCACCCCCAAATCCTGGAGCACGTATGGCTACAGTACGCCATACGGGGCAGCCATCACCCGTCCGGTGTGGCACTGTTGCCATGCTAATCATGACGCCCTCCACGATGGGCTGCCAGTACTGCCCGCAGGCGGCGGGCCCCTTCGGTCAGAGAGACGCCCGAAGGCGGCCCGGCCTCCCCCAGCTGGCCTGGGGCATGGCCGGCTTGCACCCCTCCTCGGCGCGCGTGCACCATTAAGAAGACAAGACGAGGTAAGGCTACAGTGAGAGCCTGCAAGGCGGCGGCACTGTAGCCATGCTTACCTCGACAAAGCCCCCGTCATCAGAGGCAAGGTAACAGTAACCAGCCCCCGACAAGACCCCCCAAGCAGTGGGGCCGGCCTGCCGACCAATGTGCAGGCAGCCGGCGAGACCCACCAGTCGGCGGGCCCCAGCGGCCGGCGGAGAAGCCAGCGGCCTTAGACACTGACGGCTAGGGCCTACGCCCAGCCGGATTACCGTTGTACCCCCGAAGGGTAGGCCTAAATAAACCCCCCGGGGCACCCATGCAAAGGGTTGCTCTCAGATAGTTGTTGACATACATAGGGAGAGAAGAGATCTAGCCTTGTCCTTCTTCCTCCTCACACCGAATAACTCAAGGAGCCTCTTGTAGCTTCTTTTCGATCTAGTGACATGCGGAGACCCCGCAGATCAGGAGTAGGGGTATTATCTCACGGAGAGCCCCCAACCTGGGTAAGATCCGCAGGCGTGCATGTCTTCGCCTCATCCCGTTTCCAGGCACCGGCGATGTCTTACTGGCTCCCACAATGATAAGCCACCCGTTGGCATATGAAACACCTACCACTCGACAACAAGATTGAAGACTTCGCCCCGCGTCCGGATGGGACTCTCCTTTGCGTGGAAGGCAAGCCTGGCGATTCGGATGTGTAGATCTCCTTCTCTATAACCGACTCTGTGTAACCCTAGCCCCCTCTGGTGTCTAAATAAACCGGAGGGTTTCGTCCGTAGGACAACAACAATCATACCGTAGGCTAGCTTCTAGGGTTTTGCCCTCTACGATCTCGTGGTAGATCAACTCTTGTAATACTCATATCATCAAGATCAATCAAGCAGTAAGTAGGGTATTACCTCCATCGAGAGGGCCCGAACCTGGGTAAACATCGTGTCCCCCGCCTCATGTTACCATTAGCCTTAGACGCACAGTTCGGGACCCCCTACCCGAGATCCACCAGTTTTGACACCAACATTGGTGCTTTCATTGAGAGTTCCACTATGCCGTCGCGATAAGGCTAGATGCCCACTTCTATCATCTTCAACGACACGGTCCAGGGGGAGGTTTTGCTTCCTGGACAGATCTTTGTATTCGGCGGCTTCGTACTGTGGGCCAACTCGCTTGGCCATCTGGAGCAGATCGAAGGCCACGCCCCTGGCCATCAGGTCAGGTTTGGAAGCTTGAACTACACTACCAACATCCGCGGAGACTTGATCTTCGACGGATTCAAGCCCGTGTCAGGTGCGCCGAACAATCACAACGAGCATGAGTTAGATCTGCCATCGGACAGTATTCGGGGGATCGCGCCTGCGCTGCCCCGGGAATCAATTCGGAATAGATCGTGCCATCCAAGGATAGGTGGATGGACCCCGTCCCGAAGGCCGCATACTCATCGACGTCGGAGCCGAACACTGATCCCGCCTCCTATGAGGCCGGTATCATCGGATCCTCGGACTCGTCTCCGGCTACAGGATCCGAACCGTGTGCATCCGTGCCTATCGAATCTGATTGGGCACTGACCTTGGAGTTTACCTCCGTGGATATCTTTCAACACTCACCCTTGGGTGACGTGCTAAAATCATTGAGGTCTCTCTCTTTATCAGGAGACTCTTGGTTGAACTATGACCGGCTCGAGTGGGAAGCGGACGACGAAGAAATTCGTTACCCACCCACCACCCACTTAATAGCCATTGTCGATGACTTAACCGACACGCTTGACTTCGACTCCGAAGACATCAACGGTATGGACGACGATGCTGGAGATGAATGGGAACCACCGCCCACGGGGCGCTGGACAGCCACCTCATCCTATGATATATACATGTTGGATACACCCAAGGAAAACAACGACAAAACGGATTCAACGGAGGATAATCCCCTTGGGCAGAAACCGAAGCGACGGGCCAGGTGCCGCTCTAAATCCAGCCACAGTAAAAATAGCGATAACAGTGCAAGAAAAAATAACACCCCGGTCGACTCCAAAGGAAATGACGTCCCCATGGACCCAGCAATGGAGCAGGACGAGCCACGGGACGCCGAACATAGCCCGGAGCAGATGTCCGATCACAGCGATCCCGAGGGTAAAACTCATCAACCTGCCTCTGGAGAGGAGGACGGTCCGGATGACGACACATTCATCGTCCCGGAAAAGCATTTGGAACAAGAGAACCTCCACAGAAGGCTTATGGACACCGCGAGGAGCCTCAAGAAGAAGAAGCAAAGGCTTAGGGCCGCGCAGGACACGCTCAACCGTAGATGGAACAAAGAACTAGACACTGAAGAAAAATACGGCGACGATCGCCACCAAAGAGCTACCCAAAGCGCAAGCTGCTGCCCGAATACGACGATGAGGCCATAGAGCCCATTCCGCTGAAGAATAATACGGCCGATCATCCGGACCAACCACCTCGTGGCCGCAACAGGGCGGCTAATGATGCCGCACACAAGTCAGCACATGATTTATGTGAGCTCCTGGACAAAAAGGCCGGGGTGATCAGGTCCATTTATGGATCTAGAAAACGGGCTCCAACGCAAGATCATAGCCACCAAAACGGTCATATTGATCGAATACCAGCTCTAAATCAACCCCGAACACCACAACCGTCAGCAGCACGTCATGACACATCCAATTACAGGGGTGCTGCGCACCCCCTGTGCTTGACCGATGAGTGCTGGATCATGAATTTCCAGAGGGATTTAAACCTGTGAATATAGAGGCATACGACGGAACAACAGACCCTGGTGTCTGGATTGAGGACTTTATCCTCCATATCCACATGGCTCGCGGATATGATCTCCACGCCATTAAATATCTGCCCCTCAAGTTGAAAGGACCATCTCGGCATTGGTTGAAAAGCCTTCCCGAAAACTCAATTGGAAGGTGGGAGGAACTTGAGGATGCTTTCAGGGCCAATTTTCAAGGGACCTATGTCCGACCTCAGGATGCAGACGATTTAAGTCACATAATCCAGCAACCCGGAGAGTCAGCCCGTAAGCTTTGGAACAGATTTCTCACTAAGAAGAATCAAATCGTTAATTATCCGGATGCCGAAGCCTTTGCAGCTTTCAAGCACTGTATCCGAGACGAATGGCTCGCCAGACACCTCGGCCAAGAGAAGCCGAGGACAATGGCAGACCTAACAAGCCTTATGACCCGCTTCTTGTGGGAGAGGACAGCTGGTTGGCCGGTAGCGGCACCAGCGACCCGAGCACATCCGAAATCAAGGATGGCAATGGGAAGCCGCGACGCAATAAAAACAAGCGTCGGAACAACGAAGACAGTCTAGATAATACGATGGTCAACGCCAGATTCAGGGGCTCCTGACCCGGTCAACGGAAGAAGCCATTTAAAGGCAGTAGAGATGGACCGTCCAGCCTAAATAAGGTCCTAGACAGACTATGTCAAATTCATGGCACTCCCAAAAAACCTGCAAACCACACCCACAGAGAATGCTGGGTCTTCAAGCAGGCCGGCAAGTTAAACGCCGAACACAAAGGAAGGGAGATGCCAAGTGAAGACGAGGATGAGCCTCGCCAGCCGAACACTGGAGGACGGAAAAAATTCCCACCAGAAGTCAAAACAGTGAATGTGATTTACGCAACTAACATACCGAAGAGAAGGCGCAAACGCGCACTCAGAGACGTATACGCTGTAGAGCCTGTCACCCCCAAATTCAACCCTTGGTCAGCCTGCCCGATCACTTTTGATCGTAGGGATCATCCGACTAGTATCCGGCACGGAGGATCAGCTGCCTTGGTGCTCGACCCAATAATTGACGGATACCATCTCACCCGAGTTCTTATGGACGGCGGCAGTAGTCTTAATCTGATATATCAGGACACTATCCACAAGATGGGGATAGACCCGTCAAGAATCAGCCAAAGTAACACTACCTTTAAAGGAGTAATACCAGGCGTCGAGGCCTGCTGCAAGGGCTCTCTCGTATTAGAGGTTATATTCGGTTCTCGCGACAACTTCAGAAGCGAAGAATTAATCTTCGACATCGCTCCATTCCGAAGCGGCTATCACGCACTACTCAGAAGAGCGGCCCTCGCTCGCTTCAACGCAGTACCGAACTACGCCTACCTTAAAATCAAGATGCCCGGTCCACGTGGCGTTATCACAGTTAGTGGAAACACAGAGCGTTCCCTACGAGCGGAAGAATATGTGGCGGCTCTAGCAGCCGAACACTGAGCGACCTCTCCAACTAGAATACATGATCGGTCGTTAAGACCACGGACACAGTTAGACGAGTCCGGTTCACCGCCGGTGGTAATAGCCCAGATAAACCTGAGCTTGGGTCTACAGATATACCCCCATAGGCGATGCTAGGGGCTGTGCGCATGTAAAAAAGCCCACAGTTCGGCTTAACCCTATTAATACAATAATAGATTGCATTTTCATGATTAATTGAGAATAACCAACTTTTCGCACAATTACACTAGTCTCTTTTACCTGGGTTTTTCCTTTTTACAGATGATCATCGTGCTACACCCTTCCAAATACGGCACGACAGAGACTAAGGCGCAGACATGCAGCAGGGCCCCGCTCAAAGGTTTCTCTTTAGATTAAGCCCCTGTGTAAACCTTCTTTAATGTCTCTTGTTGCTTGACACCCTCCGGGCACTTAACACACCCGAGAGGGATACTGGCGTTATTCGCATTTCGCCACGACAGACCTATGCACGTATCTGGAAATTCAGGGCTCATTATCGAGGGCGTTTCTCAACCCAGCATATGTTGTAAAGTCCAAATACCTTAGGGAGTGTTCGGTGTCGCGAGTTTGGCCTTATATGCATCAGCTTCGAATCATATCTTTGGTCAAATGTTGGGTTTGCCCGGCTCCTGGCTTTTGATACCTTACGTTCCATTTTATCGGCTAAGGCGACCAAAGGAGAACTACTGCGATTGTGCCCTAGTTATTCCGGATGAGCACCTCACTAGAGAAAGCCGAAAACTGACTATCCTGATACAGCGTGAGACTGGTCAACCACTCGATGACTCAGCGGAATCTTCGCGATTCCTCCGCATTAATGAAGGACCGGTTTCCTGGTCATGTACGTACGCGCACCGTATTCGGATGAACACGGAAGTACTAGGGGCTATATAGTAGCCCCACCGTCAAACTCCTATGGCTAAGTGAAATTGTTAAAGTGATATAGTCTGATTGCCTAGTTCGTTGCACTATCACCTCCTTAACGGACCAAGACGTTGGATAAAGTGTGATTATGCGCCTTTTTCGAACACCCCCGCATTATATGCGTGGGGGCTGAAGCCGACGACTGCAAACTTTCAGGTTATATACATACATAAACGGCCGCACAGGAGGCACTATAAGACTTTTGGGCAAAAGTATAAACATAGCCTTAATAATCAAAATAGCATTGTTTTTACAACTGAGATACATGTCACTCGAACATGGAACTCTTCGAGCACTGAGCCTCTATTAAACGGGCGCCTTCTAGGACTTCTTCAAAATAGTGCTCGGGCGGGTCCTGGCCTCCCGCCGGACCCCGGGTTGCAATACTGGTGGTCTCCATACCTGCCCAATATGTTTTGACACAGGAAAGAGCCATCCGTGCACCCTCTATGCACGCCGACCTTTACACAGCGTCGATATGCAACACAACACCAAGGAATAGTTGCACTAAACCAAAATAATTGTCCGGCCTTGGAACCTTCGGCCAAAGATGATCTATGACAGACCTCATCGCAAGTCCAGACAACCTATGGAGCTTGGCCCATGCGGCCATCCTTTCATTCAATGGTAGTGGACGCATCGACGAACTGAACTGCGACCAGAAAAACCTTTCCACCTCATGATCTTTCTGATCTTTGATAAACTTGGTCGCATCAGCAGTCCTTTTCGCCAGGTCCGCATACGCGTCTGCAGCACTCCATAACTGATCCATAGGATCATACTTTGGATCTCCGAACTTCATCTGCAAAAAAAAAGGGCCTCCCAGCCGTGCAGTTCTGATTTCAGAGCGCGTTTCCTTGGCTGCTTCCAAGGCCTTCTTCGGGTCAGCCGCTTTCGCTTGGCTCTCCTTTTCAAGGATCTCATATTGGCTGGTGGCATCCCTCAGCTCAACAGCCATCTCGGCTATTTTATCTTCGCTTTGGCGATGAGCAGCCTGCTTGGCTCTTAACTCTTCGGCCGCCTTCCGGGCGACCGCATCACTTATCCTGGCTTGTTCCTTGGCTAGGGCAAGTTCCGCCTTAAGGGCCTCCACGGCAGCAGCTCCATCTGCAGCCACATCATATTATAGATACTAGCATCTTGCTCCTCTTAATAATTGCTGACAATACAAAAAAAAGAAAAGAAAACACATACCATGTGCCTCGTCAAGCCGCTTGTTCACAAGCGTGATGTCGGCATCCGCCACATCAAGCTGTCGCCTCAGCTCGGCGAATTCAGTAGTCCGGTCAACCGCCAAACCCTCAGCCGTCTGCACATAACGCAGCGCGATAATTACTTGGGAGTATGATCCTCCGTTTGCCGCCTCGGGCTGGCAACCAGAGTCTCAGGGGCTACTATATATATGGAGCACACCTAGCGTGTGCGGTACAGCCGAAAGTTTACATATTACTTTGTGTACCTTGAAGCCTTTGAGCAGGCTCGTAAAAGCTTCATTCAACCCACTTTGGGCAGATGAAATCCTCTCAAACACCGTACCCATTAAAGTACGGTGCACCTCTGAGATAGCCGCTCGCTCCAGAAGGCCTGTCAGTGTGTCCGGCTATGTGTCGAACAAGCCCGGACTCTTCGTGTTGCTCTCCTTAGGAGCCGAATACTTTGGGCTTTGGGCGAATGAAGCATTAACTTCTGGCCTTAGTGGACCAGGGGAAATCCTCCGTGACGACACCTCGGGGTCGTCCGCCCCATGGGGCGGGGAGGCAGGAGGAGGCGTTTCGCTCTCCATCATCTCCGGAAGAAGATCCCCCGAGGACGAACTCTGTTGAGAAGGGCTATGATCCGGACTGCAACATAGGTCTCGGTTATCATTCTGAGAGATAAAGCAGGATATATTTATCAAAGTACTTCTCGTTCACTTATAGCTCGGTGGAGGGTTGGCCCGTCTGCGGGCGCTGTGCGGTGAGGCTGCCCTGCTGTCAGGACCCCGATTCCATGCCACACTGATCTAGCATGTAACACCTCATATCACTTTGCAGCCTCACGCACGGTATTCCCACGGGTGTCGCCTTACCATGCCCGGGACCGTTTGCGCCTTTTGGCACACATATATGATAGTGTCACTAGCATCCATATGACATGCAACCCGGGCTGACATTGCTAGTCGTGAACCCAAAGTGGCACTAACTTACAGGGACAGGTATACATGACCCAGCAATGAACGCGTCAGTCATCAGCAAGTGAATCCGGGTTGTAGCAACAGGGCTAGCAGGACTCCGGTAAACCGGGCTATAGCAGGCTAACAGGACTTTGGTAGACACCGCGTGACATTTCCCCAAAGGGACAAACACATGAACAAAGAAGGACACATTCTGGCCAGCCTAAGTGTTCCGGAGCAGTAGCAAGCTACCAGGGCTCAGCGGAAGCACCAGGAGACATTTCCCGGTAAGACAGGCTACCAAGGATAAACAACTAGATAGTCAGATCCCACACATACCAAGCATTTCAGTAACATACACACAATATGCTCGATATGTGCAAATACAACATGGCATCACAACATGACTCTACAACTCAAGTATTTACTCAATAGGCTCCGAGGAGCGAGATATTACAAACATGGGTCTCATGACCCAACATTCAGAGCATACAAGTCAAAGCACAAGCGGAAGCTTAACGTGTCTAAGTATAGACATCTACAAATGAAAAAGGCTAAGAAGTCTAACTATCTACCCGATTCTGCCGAGGGCACAAGATCGTAGCTGAGGTAACAAGCTAAACGTCAAAGTCCACACGGAACTACTAGCGAGACTGAAGTCTCTCTGCAAAAACATAAAATAGGCAAACGTGACTACAAATGTACCCAGCAAGACTTACATCATAACTATCTACATATGCACCATTATCAGCAAAGGGGATGGTGGGGTTTAGCTGCAGCAAGCCAGCTTTGACTCGGTGGCTATCCTGAACTACGACTGCAAGTAACTCTTTTGAGGTGGCGCACATGAGTCCACGTATTCACCATATCAATACACCACTATGGATCCGCTCCCGTCTCCCTACGAGAACGCCATCCATAGCACTCACGCTTATCTTGCGTATTTTAGAGTATCCACTTTCACTTGTCTATGAACTATACAGGCAACCCAGAAGTCCTTTACCGTGGACACGGCTATTCGAATAGATGATGTTAACCCTGCAAGGGTGTACTTCTTTATACATGTTTCCACCACTTAGCGTCTGCACACGACATGTGCTCGGCAGACTTCAAGCGAAAGCCAACATGGGTGTAGACCACGACCTACCTAAACACTCAAGTCTCTAGTCCAGGTTTATCGCCTATTCAGGTTCCATCTGCAGGGAGTCCGGCCGAGGTTTCCACATACGGCCCTGAATGATGTGTACAGGGTTCCGCAACACCAAACGGGCGCCCGGTATACCCGACCACGTGCCTACCGCATGACAGCCCACCCCTTGGGCCAGGGCTGCGCACGGCCTCCAGCATACAACAAACACCAGAAACTACTTGGAACTCCTGGACAGAGGACAAGGGTGATTAAGAAGTCGAGCGGGGTCATATTTCAGGGCCCAATTCATGGTAGTAGCTGAATCATGGATCACAAACACAGAACTCAGTTCCTGAGGACGGCTTCAATGAGACAACCCACCATGTACTCCTACATGGCCTCTCACCGCTACCTTTACCAAATCGTGTTCACACACTTAGCTCACACATAGTAGGACATGTTCACACACCTCTGATTCATCCCCGATGAATCAGACCTGACTCAACTCTAAGCAGTAGCAGGCATGACAAACAAGCATGAATGAGTAGGCACAACAGGGCTCAAACAAATCCTACTCATGCTAGTGGGTTTCATCTATTTACTGTGGCAATGACAGGTCATGCAGAGGATAAAGGGGTTCAGCTACCGCAGCAAGAAACAGTTGAATCGTTGTTGTCCTAATGCAGTAAAAGAGAGCAGGAGCGAGAGAGTGGGATTGTATCGGAATGAACACGGGGGTTTTGCTTGCCTGGCACTTCTTAAGATAGTATAGCTCTTCATCGGTGTCATCGAACTCATCGTCGGAATCATGTCTATCGAGAGGGGGCAAATACTGACAATGGAGAAGGAAACACAATCAATGCAATGCACAATATGATGCATGATCATGACATGTCAATATGCCGTGGTTTGAGCTAATGCAACTAGCAACAAGTTAAATGAAGTTGGTTTGAATCCAAGATTCAAGTTCAAACTCCACATGTGGTTATTTATATGCCATTTATATGATTTGTGCTAAACAGCAGCTATAAGTTGTTCCAACATGCATGAAAATGGTACAGATGGATAGATTGGATTTTTGTGATCATTTTTCATATATAACTTATTTCATTTGGAGTTATGGTTGAATTTCTATGATTTTTAGAAGTTTTGGACATTTTTTGGAATTTCCTGAATAAGATTAAATCCAGAAAATACATATTGCGTCAGCATGACATCACCCTGATATCAGCAGGTCAACTGGGCGCCTCCAAGTCAAACCTGACCAGTGGGGTCCACTAGTCAGTGACTGGGGCTGGTTAGTTACGCTGACAGGTGGGGCCGGTCAACAGACACGTCAGCAGAGTCAACTCTGACGCGTGGGTCCCGCTGGGTTATAAACTAATCAAAACAGAAAATAAACCCGGTGTTAATTAGGCGCGGGGACCTGCTGACTGTGTCACAGGAGGGTTTAATTAGTGGGTCATTAGCCACTAATGATGCCCACGCCACCTAAACGGCGATTAGCTGCCGGTGCTAAGTAGGACGCGGTGGCGCTCCTCGTCCGGGCGACTCCAGCGACGAGACCGTGCGCAACTGGGCTCTATGAGTGCAGCACGATGAGGCGCGTCGGGTGGTGGTCATGGGCGGTGCTGGGGCGGACTACGGCGGCGACGGCAAAGACAACAGCGGCGGTCGGAGCACGGATATGCGCGGGCGCGGTGCTACAGCTCGAGGGCAAGCGAACGGAGGTGCTAGTTAGCACCTAAAGGGCAGCAGGAGCACGCCGGAGCAACTAGTAGGAGCGGAGGGTCTTGGGGGCACGGAGCTCACCGGCCATGGCGGACGGCGGCTTCGGGTGCTCGCGGGGCAGCGGCTACGGGGCATGCGCGAAGAAAAAAGGCAGAGGGGAGAGGTTCAGTAGCTCGTGGCGATTCGTTCGAAGGAGAAGGCGAGCTCGGGGAGGGGCTGATGACGACGAGAGGGCGCTGGCGATCTTGGGGCAGAGGCGGCGAAGATGGCGGTGCAGAGGGTGATGCAGGACGTACGGCGTCACGCGAGTTGACGGAGAGGCGCGGGAGATGGAGCCGGAGCCCGTGGATTCCTCGGTAAGGCGAGGGGGAGGCGGTGGCCACGGCAACGATGAGCGATGGTGATGGCATTGTGTTCGGTGAGGTGGGGAACGGTGAGGGAGGGAGCAGGGGGAAGAGTGAGCGAGCCGGAGGGATTGGGACGGCACCGAGGAAGTCGGCCACGCGACCAGGGGCTCGTCGGCAAGCAGGAGGTGGCGCGTAGCATGCTCGCGCGCGTCGGCCACGCGCGTGCTGTCCTCCTGGCGCCGTGGAGAAGATGACTGGCAGGGCCACTGAGCTGGGCCGGCACAATGCCAGGCTAGGTAAGTGGCCCAGGTAGGCGTTCTCTCTCTCTTTTCTAAATTGTTTTTTGTGTTCTATTTTTTTGTAACTTCTGGGCTTTATTTAAAATACCAAAACATTTTCAAAAATCCTGAAGATAATTGTGGGCTATGTTTGGAATATTACCAACAGCCCTCACTTAAGTTCAGAATTAATTGAGCATTTAAAATACTATATAGCATTTAAATGCCCAATTGCAAATAGCATATGATATAATCCAGAGCCCAAATATGTCATGAAAAAATGTGCAACACCTCTGGTTAATGTTTCTAGCATTTTCTGGAAATGATGAACATTTTTGAAAGCCATTTGGATTCATTGAGAATATTTTAGTTGAACCTAGTGCATTCCTTTGATGCTAGGGTTTAGGCAATCCCCATTTCAGGTTTAACTGAAATTTAAACATGATGCAACACCAGATGCTAGCACTAGGCATTAATAGAACTAGGGATGTGACAACTAACCCCCACTAAACAAGAATCTCGTCCCGAGATTCGAGCGTAGGGTAAGATGGAAGGGGTACGCATAACTAACACAACCTTCATGATCCAGGTTGTACTTCATAAGTACGTTGATACGATCACCATCTTTGTCTCGATGTCTATCTCTGAGAACTCCAACTAACATGACAACGAGAGGAAAGGGAAAACTCTAGAAGTATCGATCTTTTCGAAGATCGAACAACTCAGGATCAACTCATGGAGGGAGTCATTGAAACATCTCTCGAGTTGAGACACGACACACACATCCAAAGGGATGGAGTGTAAGAGATGACGAAGGTTCAGTAGGTATACAACAATTTCACGCTTAAGAAGGTGGTGAACAGTTCTCAACATAGCGAGGAGTTGAGTTGCCATGATACCATAACGAGACATCTTAGAGGAGGTGACTCGTAGAATCATCCCTTAAGTGGCAAAAAGAATTACCTTTGATTCAAAGATCATTGAAACTCTTTATACCAACTTAAGGCAAATCACCAACAATTGTTTGGCGGTGTACGAAAGGATGGCACAATGTGGTGCAAGCTGGGAACAAAATGCAAATGATGGGAATGATTCCAGTAACTGGGGAGAAACCCAACATTAGAGAGTGATTCCACTGTTTGAATGGTTATAGTATAATTGAGGGAACTGAGAGCACAAGAATTCCTAGGGAGCAACTTCTACAATAAGTCGCACGAAGTCCTCATAGAGAAGATGGAAAAAAATTCTCAAACAAGACACTACAATGATAGATCTTCCGGCTAAGTGTGTCGGCCAGAACATCAACCTTGTCGGGACCTACATCATAGATCTTGGAATAGCTCCAACCATCATATCTGCCTGAGATTCAGATCTGGTTGGTAACGGAACATTTCAGACAACATGTCTGGAAAAGAAATTTTGCAACACAAACCGACGAGATGATGTTCCAAGATTCTCAGGAAATGAACTACGATAGCAGGCTCCAAAATATGAGCTGATCCTGCTACATACATGTGAACATAATGTCCAACACAAGCATGATCAGGTAGAAGTCTTACAACAAAACACTACCGAGTTCAGGTGGGGAACCATCATCGAGGATATCGAAATCCTTGTATAAGTCTTGCTCTTAAGAAGGAACTTCTTTTCCTTGAACAAATCAACCAGTGGCTTGGTGTGCTAGAGAATTCATATGGAACGAAGATGATCAGTCTAACAGACCACAGAATACTTCGCACATGCATAAATGACTTGGGATGATTCCAGAGGAAGTAAAAACATGCTTTCTCGGATTCACGGCGGCAACTTGCACCAAGTGCACGTGAACTAGAGGAAGTCACTCCTTTCAGTCGAACATATGCTTCATGGACGGGACATGAAGATAATGCTTATAGAAGTTTCCAATACTAGTTGGATGTTCAACACGAATTATGGAGGAGATAAAATGTTGTTTATGGACTCAACAACAAGTCATCGGGATTTCCATATAAATGGAATTCCGTAATTATGAGATCAAGTGATAGCATTGGTCGGAACCAAAAGATATAACGGTGTATGCTCAAGGAAAATCCACGAGTAAGACAACACTACAAACATCGTTGGTTCTTATTTGATTTGAGGATAGCCCATACTCAGATCAAAGATTGGATAAGATAATAGATCCAACAATTGACCACGAGGATCAATCAATGGAGATATCATCTTCCTTCAACACACACACACACACAAAGATATCCCTTTGGAGTGAACTGAGTCGGACAAGCTTTTGTCTTCCAACTCTCCAAGTTGTTGTTTATCTTAACCAACTAGCTCAGGGTATCCAACACAGATTCTTGGAGCAAGGGTGGTTCATAGAGAAACCAACTTGATCATGAACTTAACATAGCGGTCAGGTGACAACCTGGTGATACTTTTGAGAAGACATTCGGAAAATCATGAACCACCAACATGTTACTAAGCTCGAGAACAATCTTGCTTTTCAGGGCAAGATGATGTGATCAAAAGAGCAAAGGTTTGACAAAATCCTATGTCATCGATCGAAGAGTGCACCAACAAAAATGGACCAGGTAGCACGATCAATCCTAGTATAGTGATTCGATAACCAACACGCTAAGAATGATATTGATGTCCATTAACTACCAAGCAACACGGTTGCTAGGAGTATTGATTTCACACATCATGGTTCACTTGTCGGCATTCCGGTTGTGACAACACAGGACCGAGGAATGAGAAGTGATGGCAAGAAGTATCACTACATCAAGAATTCATAAGAGAAGGTGCAATTCTCATGAGATTCCTGACATAAAGTGGGTAATAGTTCAGGGTAGAACAGACCAAAAGCTTTCTTGCATTTGATCTGCGGAATACAACTGCTTTGACCCAATCCTAGAAATGGATGAGGTACTGGAGTTTGTTTCTCCTAGTCATTCTGAACTAGAATGTCTTGACGGACCACAAGAATGATAGGCACCGATGAACGAACGCACGCATACTCTTGACTATCAATTGATAGATGAAGGTCAGAAGACAACTAAAGAGGGACAACTCAAAGGAACATATGTTTTCTGAGTTGTGGATGCATGGATTAGTATGCCGAACAAATTCAACATATTTCTTCCGGATAACCCATGCAGAAAGGTTGAACTGGCAGAGTCGCAATATAGAATGGAGGACCCATTGAGAGCACACTTGTTGTGATCTCTTGGTTCATGGAACTTATGCCAAGGATGGTTCATGGTATTTAGAAGAATGATATACCACGGACCTCGAAGACTATCGCAAAAGTTACTAATATCCTAAAGGTACGAGCAACACTATCAACACGAGGTAAGTAGAGTGAATCTTGGGTCAAGAACCCAGGAATAGAATACCTACTAACTAAGTGGCATCACGGGATGCTTTCGAGAATGATGGCCAGAGTCATCACACTGGAAACACCAATCATGGCTAGATCACTAGATGATCCCCTAAAACACCTAGGGTCATAATAATAACTCCAACATATATGTCGAGGCAATAAAGTACCTCAACTCACTGGTTTGTGTGATTAATCTGACCAAAGGGACATCGGGAACGGAAAGAAGGGATTTGTAAGTGCATTAGACTGTTTAGAAACCTAGGATGACTCGGACAGCATAACGGCTGTAAATGCTCAAAAGATTGGAGACATGCTACAAAAAGGGTGGCATAGCCACTCAGAAGCACAATATCCAGGTTTCGAGATCGATAGTTAACATACAAAAATACTAGGAACTGAACCGAGGCTTAAGTCCAACAATTCTATAAGTCTATGGATTAGTAACACGTGATCCTGATAGAAAGAAGAGAAAGCCTAGTTCCTTAACCCTGTAGGAAAAACAAGATGACTCGGATCAGAAGGGCATAAGGTAAAGGAGTAAAAAGAGCCTTATGTTCCATCCCACAATCAATTCCCCTACATATAAATAAAACACTTCTAGACTCAACTTTGACCAACTTGGCTTGGTAATCCTACAGGCAGTCAAGATCTGATACCAAAGCTGTCAGGACCCCGATTCCATGCCACACTGATCTAGCATGTAACACCTCATATCACTTTGCGGCCTCACGCACGGTATTCCCACGGGTGTCGCCTTACCATGCCCGGGACAGTTTGCGCCTTTTGGCACACGTATATGATAGTGTCGCTAGCATCCATATGACAAGGAGGCCGGGTTGACATGTCTAGTCGTGAACCCAAAGTGGCACTAACTTATAGGGACATGCATACATGACCCAACAACGAACGTGTCGGTCATCAGCGAGTGAATCCGGGCTGTAGCAACTAGGCAAGCAGGACTCCGATAAACCGGGCCGTAGCAGGCTAACAGGACTCCGATAGACACCGCGTGACATTTCCCCGAAGGGACAGACACGGGAACGAAGAAGGACACATGCCGGCCTGCCTAAGTGTTCCAAAGCAGTAGCAAGCTACTAGGGCTCAGTGGAAGCACTAGGAGACATTTCTCGGTAAGGGAGGCTACCAAGGATAAACAACTAGATAGTCAGATCCCACACATACCAAGCATTTCAGTAACATACACACAATATGCTCGATATGTGCAAATACAACATGGCATCACAACATGACTCTACAACTCAAGTATTTACTCAATAGGCTCCGCAGAGCGAGATATTACAAACATGGGTCTCATGACCCAACATTCAGAGCATACAAGTCAAAGCACAAGTGGAAGCTTAGATTGTCTGAGTACAAACATCTGCAAATGAAAAAGGCTGAGAAGCCTGACTATCTACCCAATCCTGCCGAGGGCACAAGATCGTAGTTGAGGTAACAAGCTAAACGTCGAAGTCCACACGGAACTACTAGCGAGACTGAAGTCTCTCTGCAAAAACATAAAATAGGCAAACGTGAGTACAAATGTACCCAGCAAGACTTACATCAGAACTATCTACATATGCACCATTATCAACAAAGGGGGTGGGGGGGCTTAACTGCACCAAGCCAGCTTTGACTTGGTGACTATCGTGAACTACGACTGCAAGTAACTCTTTTGAGGTGGCACACATGAGTCCACATATTCACCATAACAATACACCACTATGGATCCGCTCCCGTATCCCTACGAGAACATCATCCATAGCACTCACGCTTATCTTGCATATTTTAGAGTACCCACTTTCACTTGTCTAAGAACTGTACAAGCAACCCAGAAGTCCTTTATCGCCGACACGGCTATTCGAATAGGTGATGTTAACCCTGCAGGGTGTACTTCTTCATACATGTTTCCACCACTTAGCGTCTGCACACGACATGTGCTCGGCAGACTTCAAGTGAAAGCCGACGTGGGTGTAGACCAGGACCTACCTAAACACTCAAGTCTCTAGCTCAGGTTTATCGCCTATTCAGGATCCATCTGCAGGGAGTCCGGCCGAGGTTTCCACATACGGCCCCGAACGATGTGTACAGGGTTCCGCGACACCAAACGGGCGCCCGGTATACCCGGCCATGTGCCTACCGCATCACAGCCCACCCCTCAGGTCAGCGCTGCGCACGGCCTCCAGCATACTACAAACACCAGAAACTACTTGGAACTCCTGGACAGAGGACAAGGGTGATTAAGAAGTCGAGCGGGGTCATATTTCAGGGCCCAATGCATGGTAGTAGCTGAATCATGGATCACAAACACAGAACTTAGTTCCTGAGGACGGCTTCAATGAGACAACCCACCATGTACTCCTACATGGCCTTTCACCGCTACCTTTACCAAATCGTGTTCACACACTTAGCTCACACATAGTAGGACATGTTCACACACCTCTGATTCATCCCCGATGAATCATACCTGACTCAACTCTAAGCAGTAGCGGGCATGACAAACAACCATGAATCAGTAGGCACAACACGGCTCAAACAACTCCTACTCATGCTAGTGGGTTTCATCTATTTACTGTGGCAATGACAGGTCATGTAGAGGATAATGGGGTTCAGCTACTGCAGCAAGAAATAGTTGAATCATTGTTGTCCTAATGCAGTAAAAGAGAGCAGGAGCGAGAGAGTGGGATTGTATCGGAATGAACAAGGGGGTTTTGCTTGCCTGGCACATCTGAAGATAGTATAGCTCTTCATCGGTGTCATCGAACTCATCGTCGGAATCATGTTTATCGAGAGCGGGCAAATACTGGAAATGGAGAAGGAAACACAATCAATGCAATGCACAATATGATGCATGATCATTACATGTCAATATGTTGTGGTTTGATATAATGCAACTAGCAACAAGTTAAATGAAGTTGGTTTGAATCCAAGATTCAAATTCAAACTCCACATGTGGTTATTTATATGCCATTTATATGATTTGTGCTAAACAGTAGCTATAAATTGTTCTAACATGCAAGAAAATGAAACAGATGGATAGATTGGATTTTTTTATCATTTTTCATATATAACGTATTTCATTTGGAGTTACAGTTGAATTTCTATGATTTTTAGAAGTTTTGGACATTTTTTTGGAATTTCCTGAATAAGATTAAATCCAGAAAATACATATTGTGTCAGCATCACATCACCCTGATGTCAGCAGGTCAATTGGGTGCCTCCAGGTCAAACCTGACCAGTGGGGTCCACTGGTCAGTGACTGGGGCTGGTTAGTGACGCTGATAGGTGGGGCCGGCCAACAGACACGTCAGCGGAGTCAACTCTGACAAGTGGGTCCAACTGGGTTATAAACTAATCAAAACAGGAAATAAACCCGGTGTTAATTAGGCATGGGGCCCAGCTATCTGTGTCACAGGAGGGTTTAATTAGTGGGTCATTAGCCACTAATGATGCCCACGTCACCTAAACGGCGATCAGCCGCCGGTGCTCAGCAGGACGCGGCGGCGCTCCTCGTCCGGACGACTCCAATGACGAGAGCGTGCACGGCTGGCTTCTACGGGTGCAGCGTGACGAGGCGCGTCGGGTGGTGATCATGGGCGGTGCCGGGGTGGACTATGGCGGCGACAGCAAAGACGACAGCGGCGGCCGGAGCACGACTATGTGCGGCCGCGGTGCTGCAGCTCGAAGGCGAGCGAACGGAGGTGCTAGTCAGCACCTAAAGGGCAGCAGGAGCATGCCAGAGCAGCTAGTAGGAGCGGAGGGTCTCGGGGGCACGTAGCTCTCCGGCCATGGCGGACAGCGGTTTCGGGTGCTCGCGGGGCAGCGGCTACGGGGCATGCGCGAAGGAAAAAGGCAGAGGGGAGAGGTTAAGTGGCTCACGGCGATTCGTTCGAAGGATACGGCGAGCTCAGGGAGGGGCTGATGACGATGGGAGGTCGCCGGCGATCTCGGGGCAGAGGCGGCGAAGATGGCAGTGCAGAGGGTGATGCAGGACATACGTCATCGCGCGAGTTGACGGAGAGGCGCAGGAGATGGAGGCGGATCCCGTGGATTCGTCGGTAAGGCGAGGGGGAGGCGGTGGCCACAGCAACAGCGAGCGGTGGCGACGGCATCGTGTTCGGTGAGGTGGGGAACGGTGAGGGAGGGAGCAGGGGCAAGAGTGAGCGAGCCGGAGGGATTGGGACGACACCGAGGAAGTCGACCACGCGTCCAGGGGCTCGTCGGCAAGTAGGAGGTGGCGCGGAGCATGCTCGCGCGTGTTGGCCACGCGCGCGCTGTCCTCCTGGCGCTGTGGAGAAGATGACTGGCAGCGCCAGTGAGCTGGGCCGGCACAGTGCCAGGCCAGGTAAGTGGCCCAGGTAAGCATTCTCTCTCTCGTTTCTAAATTGTTTTCTGTTTTCTATTTTTTGTAACTTTTGGGCTTTATTTAAAATACCAAAACATTTTCAAAAATCCTGAATATAATTGTGGGCTCTGTTTGGAATATTGCCAACATCCCTCACTTAAGTTCAGAATTAATTGAGAATTTAAAATACTATATAGCATTTAAATGCCCAATTGCAGATAGCATATGATTTAATCCAGAGCCCAAATATGTCATGAAAAAATGTGCAGTACCTCTGGTTAATGTTTCTAGCATTTTCCAAAAATGATGAACATATTTGAAAGCCATTTGGATTCACTGAGAATATTTTAGTTGAACCTAGTGGATTCCTTTGATGCTAGGGTTTAGGCAATCCCCATTTCAGGTTTAACTAAAATTTAAACATGATGCAACACCACATGCTAGCACTAGGCATTAATACAACAAGGGATGTGACACCTCTGGGGCAGGGCCCCCTGGCAAGAGTTTCTTCCCTTGCTTGGACACCTCCACTTCCAAGTCTTCGGAGGCGCCCCTTTTCTTCCCGCGGGGGGAGGAAATTTTAGATTCACCTCTCCGATTATCCTCCTTCATGGAGACATTAATTCCCCCGGTCTGGATGTATAAAGTGTGAAGCCCGCTCTCGGCTTCTCTATGCCTCCCTTCATCTTCTCCTGATGGCACTTGATAAGGTGCGCGCTCGAGCATCCTGGTTAGCACGGGGTCCGGTGAACCTTCGGGAAGAGGGGCCGTACACCTGATCCTCTCCACCTTTCTAAGCCAATCCTGGCCGCGGATAGTTCTCAGAATAATGTTATGCAAACATGAACAGCGTGTTCGGTTGCAGAGTTACTTACTTTGGTATCTGGACGATTGCAGTTCAAGCCCACATCCTCGGTGGTGTCCGGACACTTTATTCGTGATCCGAAGAATAATTGATACATCCCTTCGAGCGTCATGCCGAAGAAGTGCTGAATAGTTCACGGTCCTTTTGGGTTGAACTCCCACATCCGGAGAGGTCGACGTTTGCACGGCAGAACCCGAAGAACTAGCATTACTTGAATTATTTTGATGAGGCTAACATCCCTTTCAACAATATCCCGAATGCGGATCTACAATGTCGGTACGTCATTAGCAGGCCCCCAGTCCAGTCCCTTGTTGACCCATGACCCAGTTGAGGCGGAGGGCCCGAGCGGAAGGCGGGGGTGGCCGACCACTTTGTGCCTCGAGGAGAGGTGATGTACAACCACTCCCGTTGCCACAAATCAGACACCTCCAGGAAGGAACCCTTTGGCCATATGGCGTCGGCGCCCTTGCTTATTATAGCGCCTCCGCACTCCGCGTGACGCCCATCGATAGTCTTCGGCGTCACATTGAAAGTCTTAATTAAGCCATAGACCAATGTGTGGGGTAATGCGGAGGAAGGCTTCACACACGATGATAAACGACGAGATGTGAAGAATGGAGTCCGAAGTTAGATCATGAAAGTCTAGTCCGTAATAGAACATGAGCCCTCTAACAAAGGGATCAAGACTAAAGCCTAACCCTCGGAGGAAGTGGGAAATAAATATGACACTCTCTTTGGGATTGGGAATGGGGATGACCTGCCCTTGAGCAGGCAGCCTGTGCAGAATGTCAGCGGTCAGATACCTGGCTCCCCTAAGCTTCTTGATGTCCTCCTCTATAACAGAGGAGGCCATCCACCGGCCTTTAAGGTTTGATCTGGACATGATTGAAGGTCTGAAGCACCTAAACTTGAGACTTGGGTGTTAGAACTCGAGGTGGGGGAAGAGGAAGGATCGAGCGTGGGGAGATAAGGATAGGCCTTGGTTCCTTTATAAAGGGGGTGAATACCAAGCGTCCTCCGCATGACCGTTTGGAACTTGTCTAAGATTGAGGTATCATACTAACATGCGCGGTTTGGTTACCCACGCCCGTATTGATGAGAATCTCGTAATAAGGGGAACACAATCTCTGCTTCGACAAATACGTGCCAATAAAACTGCCCCGCGATACGTGTAGTGGCAGGTTGGGAAAAACGGTTCATAGTAAACCGGGTCGTTGCATGATGTCACGCCATGAAGAGTTGTCAGCAGATTAGATTTGTGGAATATTATGCTCTCTACAGTGGTAAGTGGAAATTATTTTACAGAGCTGGACAAGATCCTCGTATTCAAGATATTCTATGAAGTATTCGGAGAAGGAACCCGCCTTGCAATGCCGAAGACAATCTGCGCGCTGGACTCATTGTCATTGAAGCCTGGTTCAGGGGCTACCGAGGGAGTCCGGGATTAAGGGGTCCTCGGGCAGCCGGACTATATACTTTGGACGGACTATTGGACTATGAAGATACAAGATTTAAGACTTCGTCCCGTATCTGGATGGGACTCTCCTTTGCGTGGAAGGCAAGCTTGGTGATTCAGATGTGTAGATCTCCTTCTCTGTAATCGACTCTATGTAACCCTAGCCCCCTCCGGTGTCTATATAAATCGGAGGGTTTAGTCTATAGGACAACAACAATCATATCATTAGCTAGCTTCTAGGGTTTAGCCTCTACGATCTCGTGGTAGATCAACTCTTGTAACTCTCATATCATCAAGATCAATCAAGCAGGAAGTAGGGTATTACCTCTATCGAGAGGGCCCAAACCTGGGTAAACATCATGTCCCCTGCCTCCTGTTACCATTAGCCTTAGACGCACAGTTCGGGACCCCCTACCCGAGATCCGCCGGTTTTGACACTGACAACGAGGTCGGGCAGACGTGTGCTGAAGGGGAAATTGAGCCTAGCTGTCGCGCCATGCTAGCGAACCTGCCAGCGGTCCTACTCCATTGCCGTGAGCTTGATCGTGTGGAAGCTACCGAGCCACCAGCGAGTGTGGGTCTTCTGATTCATAATATCGGTGACCCACGTCCCTCATCACTGCTGTCTGACCCAGAGGTAGGACCTCGCTGGAGACCGGGCCCGAGGGAGTATGGGGAAGTCCTCGAATCGGCGTAGGGGCGCGGCGGCGGGCGGATCAGGTAACCGGCAACGACGGATTGATAAAGAGTCTGCGAAGGACAACGGGGACACCTCAGCGTCCACCTCGCCGGCGTCGGGCGGAGAGGCCGCGATAAACCTCTTTTGAGCCATTGGCTCCTCGAGCTCCTCGGCACACAGGCAGAGGTTGAGGATGGAGGCGGCGGCGATGATGGCGGCAACCTACCAATGGTTACGAGCGAGGGATGGGTGGTGTGTGTCTATGTGAGCAGAGGTTTTGGGGTGCGTGTGGTGTGTGTGGAGGGAGGGGGCAAGGTGGTGTTTGAGGAAATACTGTGACAAGTGAAAACTTTACTAGGCGGGAGTAAAATGTCGGGCTAATGAAAATATTTTTGAGATTCCGAGGGATGCACAGGCGGGAGTAAAATGCCGACGATACTGAAGATTTGGATCAAGGGCGGGCAAATATTTTTGAGATTGCGAGGGATGGAGAGGCAGGAATAACAAGGTAGGGCTACTGAAAATTTGAATCAAGGTCGAGCAGGTATTTTTGAGATTGTGAGGGATGCAGAGGCGGGAGTCAAATGCTGGGGCTACTAAAAATTTGAATCAAGGGATTGAAGCAGAGCGGGAGTAACAGGCATCACACATGGTCCACACATACTAATCGTGTGCTATGAAACATAAAAAAACTTCTAGGGCATAGATATTTTCGAGATTGCGAGGTAGTAGATATTTTCGAGAGCGGGAGGCACGCCTCGTGGAGCCCAATCTACTGTGCTGATGTGAGTGACAGGGTCACTGGTGATACATCTCCAAGCATTAATATGCTCTTTCATATTATTTTTTGGGACTAACTTATTAACCTAGAGCCCAGTGCTAGTTTTCGTTTTTTCCTTGTTTTTGTGCTTCGCGGAAAAGAAATACTAAACGGAGTCCAAACGGAATAAAACTTCACGATGATCTTGGACAAGAAGACACCCAGGGGACTTGGAGTGCAAGTTAGAAGAGCCACGAGGCGGTGGCAAGGGTGGAGAGAGCGCCCTAGGGGGGCCTACCTTGTGGGCCCCTCGATGACTCCTGATACGTCCATTTTGCATCATGCTTTTATATCGATATTTATTGCATTATGGGCTGTTATTACACATTATGTCACAATACTTATGGCTATTCTCTCATATTTTACAAGGTTTATCATGAAGAGGGAGAATGCTTACAGCTGGGATTCTGGTTGGAAAAGGAGCAAATATTGGAAACATATTCTGCACAGCTCCAAAAGTCCTGAAACTCCACGAAAGTCATTTTTGGAATTAATAAGAATTATTGAGCAAACAAAGTACCAGAGGGGGCCCACACCCTGGACACGAGGGTGGGGGACGCCCCCACCCCGACTGGGCGTGCCCCCTGTCTCGTGGGCCCCCTGGTGGCCCTCCGGTGCCCATCTTCTGCTATATGAAGGCTTTTACCCTGGAAATAATCATAAGCAAGCTTACGGGATGAAACTCCGCCGCCACGAGGCGGAACCTTGGCGGAACCAATCTAGGGCTCCGGCGGAGCTGTTCTGCCGGGGAAACTTCCCTCCGGGAGGGGGAAGTCATCACCAACGATCCTCTCATCGGGAGGGGGTCAATCTCCATCAACATTTTCACCAGCACCATCTACTCTCAAACCCTAGTTCATCTCTTGTATCCAATCTTGTATCCAAAGCCACAAATTGGTACCTGTGGGTTGCTAGTAGTGTTGATTACTCCTTGTAGTTGATGCTAATTGGTTTACTTGGTGGAAGATCATATGTTCAGATCCTTAATGCATATTAATACTCCTCTGATTATGAACATGAATATGCTTTGTGAGTAGTTACGTTTGTTCCTGAGGACATGGGTTAAGTCTTGCTATTAGTAGTCATGTGAATTTGGTATTCGTTCAATATTTTGATGAGATGTATGTTGTCTCTCATCTAGTGGTGTTATGTGAACGTCGACTACATGACACTTCACCATTATTTGGCCCTAGAGTTAGCCATTGGGAAGTAATAAGTAGATGATGGGTTGCTAGAGCGACAGAAGCTTAAACCCTAGCTTATGCATTGCTTCGTAAGGGGCTGATTTGGATACACTAGTTTCATGCTATGGTTAGGTTTACCTTAATACTTATTTTGTAGTTGCGGATGCTTGCAATATGGGTTAATCATAAGTGGGATGCTTGTCCAAGAAAGGGCAGTACCCAAGCATCGGTCCGCCCACATATCAAATTATCAAAGTAACGCACGCGAATCATATGAGCGTGATGAAAGTAGCTTGACGATAATTCCCATGTGTCCTCGGGAGCGCTTTTCTCATTATAATAAATTGTCAAGGCTTGTCCTTTGATACCAAAATGATTGGGCCACCTTGCTGCACTTTATTTACTTTCCTTGCTTGTTACCCGTTACAAATTATCTTATCACAAAATTATCTGTTACCTACAATTTCAGTGCTTGCAGAGAATACCTTACTGAAAACCTCCTTCGGCTCCTTGTTGGGTTCGACACTCTTACTTATCGAAAGGACTACGATAGATCCCTTATACTTGTGGGTCATCAAGACTCTTTTCTGGCGCCATTGACGGGGGTGAGTGGAACTTGGTAAGGAAACATTTATATAGTGTGCTGAAATTTTCTGTCACTTGTTACTATGGAAACTAATCCTTTGAGGGGCTTGTTTGGGGCATCTTCGCCCCGACCAGTAGAGCAAAGAGTTGCTCCTCAACCTACTGAACCTACTGAAATTTTTTACTTTGAAATTCCTTTGGGTATGATAGAGAAACTGCTAGCTAATCCTTTTGCAGGAGATGGAACATTGCATTCCGATTTACACCTTATCTATGTGGATGAAGTTTGTGGATTATTTAAGCTTGCAGGTATTCCCAAAGATGTTGTTAAGAGGAAGGTGTTCCCTTTATCTTTGAAGGGAGACGCATTGACATGGTATAAGCTATGTGATGATATGGGATCTTGGAATTATAAACGATTGAAGTTGAAATTTCACCAGAAGTTCTATCCTATGCATCTTGTTCATCGTGATCATAATTACATATATAATTTTTGGCCTCGTGAAGGAGAAAGTATCGCTCAAGCTTGGGGGAGGCTTAAGTCAATGTTATATTCATGCCCAAATCACGAGCTCTCAAGAGATATGATTATTCAAGATGTTTTTTGCTCAGCTTTCTCTCAATGATCGCACCATGCTCGATACTTCTTGTGTTGGTTCTTATATGCTGAAGACTACTGAATTCAAGTGGGATTTACTGGAAAGAATTAAATGCAACTCTGAAGATTGGGGTTCCGACGATGGTAAGGAGTCAGGTATGACACCTAAGTTTGATTGTGTTAAATCTTTTATGGATACCAATGCTTTTCGTGGATTTAGCGCTAAATATGGACTTGAATCTGAGATAGTAGCTTCTTTCTGTGAATATTTTGCTACTTATGTTGACCTCCCTAAGGAGAAGTGGTTTAAATATAATCCTCCCATTGAAGTAAAAGTAGTTCCACCTGTTATAGTTGAAGAAAAGATTATCACTTATAATGATCCTATTGTTCCTAGTACTTATGTTGAGAAACCACCTTTCCCTGTTAGGTTAAAGGATCATGCTAAAGCTTCAACTATGGTTCGTAAGAGTAATACTAGAACATATACACCTCCTGAGCAAATTAAAGTTGAGCCTAGTATTGCTATGGTTAAAGATCTCTTGGCTGATAATATTGATGGGCATGTTATTTATTTCTGTGATGAAGCTGCTAATATTGCTAAACCCGATGCTAAGATACATAGACCTGTTGTAGGCGTGCCTGTTATTTCTGTTAAATAGGAGATCATTGTTATCATGGCTTATGTGATATGGGTGCTAGTGCTAGTGCAATACCTTTTTCCTTATATGAAGAAATTATGCATGATATTGCACCCGCTGAGTTACAAGATATTGATGTTACAATTAAGCTTGCCAATAGAGATATTATTTCACCGTTTGGGATTGTTAGAGATGTTGAAGTCTTATGTGGGAAAGTTAAATATCCTGCTGATTTTCTTGTTCTTGGTTCCCCACAAGATGACTTTTGTCCCATTATATTTGGTAGACCCTTCTTGAATACTGTTAATGCTAGCGTTGATTGCAAAAAGGATGTTGTTAGAATTGGCTTAGGGGATATGTCTCATGAGTTTAATTTTGCAAAGTTTCATAGACAACCCCATGATAAAGAATTGCCTAGTAAGGATGAGATTATTGGTCTTGCTTCTATTGCCGTGCCTCCTACTGATCCGTTAGAATAATATTTTCTAGACCATGAAAATGATAAGTTTATGAATTAAAGAAGGGAAGTACATGAAGTATTCCTTCAATAGGGTCCTATTCTGAAACACAACTTACCTGTTGAAATCCTAGGGGATCCCCCTCCACCCAAGGGTGATCCTGTGTTTGAGCTCAAACCTTTACCTAATAATCTTAAATATGCTTATCTTGATGAAAAGAAGATATATCTTGTTATTATTAGTGCTAACCTTTCAGAGGAAGAACAGGAAAGATTATTGAAAACTCTGAAGAAGCATCGTGCTACCATTGGATATACTCTGGATGATCTTAAGGGCATCAGTCCCACTCTATGCCAACACAAAATTAAATTGGACGAAGGCTCCAAACCAGCTAGAGATCATCAACGATGGTTAAATCCTAACATGAAAGAAGTGGTAAGAAAGGAGATACTAAAGCTCCTTGAGGCAGGTATAATTTATCCCGTTGCTGATAGTGATTGGGTAAGTCATGTTCATCGCGTCCCTAAGAAGGGAGGTATTATTGTTGTTCCTAATGATAAAGATGAATTGATTCTGCAAAGAATTATTACAGGTTATAGGATGGTAATTGATTTCCGTAAAATAGATAAAGCTACTAAGAAATATCATTACCCTTTACCTTTTATTGATCAAATGCTAGAAAGACTATCCAAACATACACATTTCTGCTTTCTAGATGGTTATTCTGGTTTCTCTCAAATACCTGTGTCAGCGGATGATCAATCAAAAACTACTTTTACTTGCCCTTTCGGTACTTTTGCTTATAGACGTATGCCTTTTGGTTTATGTAATGCACCTGCTAACTTTCAAAGATGCATGATGGCTACATTCTCTAATTTTTGTGAAAAGATTTGTGAGGTATTAATGGATGATTACTCCGTTTATGGATCCTCTTTTGATGATTGCTTGAGAAACCTTGATCGAGTTTTGCAGAGATGTGAAGACACTAGTCTCGTCTTGAATTGGGAAAAGTGTCACTTTATGGTTAATGAAGGCATTGTCTCGGGGCATAAATTTCTGAAATAGGTATTGAAGTTGATAAGGCTAAAGTTGATGCTATCGAAAAGATGTCATGACCCAAAGACATTAAAGGTATACGAAGTTTCCTTGGTCATGTCGAGTTTTATAGGAGGTTCATTAAGGACTTCTCTAAAATCTTTAGGCCTCTGACTAATTTATTGCACAAATATATTCCTTTTGTCTTTGATGATGATTGTGTAGAAGCATTTGAAATACTTAAGAAAGCTTTGATCACTGCACCTATTGTTCAGCCACCTGATTGGAATTTACCCTTTGAAATTATGTGTGATGCTAGCTATTATGTTGTAGGTGCTGTTCTAGGGCAAAGAGTTGATAAGAAATTAAATGTTATCCAGTATGCTAGTAAAACTCTTGATACTGCCCAGAGAAACTTTGCTACTACTGAAAAAGAATTATTAGCAGTTGTATTTGCATGTGATAAGTTGAGACCTTATATTGTTGATTCTAAAGTAACTATTCACACTGATCATGCTGCTATTAGATATCTTATGGAAAAGACAGATGCTAAACCTAGACTTATTAGATATGGGTCCACTTGCTCCAAGAATTTGATTTGCATATTATTGATAGAAAGGGAGTTGAGAACACCGTGATCCTTATCGGTATGTTTAAAACTGGTATTGATGACAATGTACTGCATAGTAAATAGTTGCACATATAGAGCATCACATTGTGAACAACTGAAATAAACAAGGCATACTGCAAACAACCAAATATAGCAATTAAAACTGGACATATTCTCACTACACTACAAAAGGGACTAGACAAAACAGATCATGGGTTCCCCCCTGTGAAGAGGCACAGCAAAATAAATCATGGGTTTCCTCACTTGTCATAGATGGGCTCGTTCCCATAGGAAGAGCACGGACCCTGGGTGCGCTCCATGTTGTCGCAGATGGGCTCCTTCCCCTTGGAAGAGCACGACTGTAGGGTGCCCTCCCTGATGCCGCAGATGGGCTCTTTCCCCTTGGAAGACACGGAGAGGGCGAACTCCTCATGGTCGTCGTCGATGAGGTTTTACTTGGAAGATGTGGATCCCAAGCCAGCGTTGCAGAACGTGTCCTTCGGAAATGACAAAAGGGGATCGATGGCGATGTAGGATGGCAAATTCTTGACAGCGAGCTAGAGGAGATCATCGACGGGGCCATGTATGAGATCGACGGCGGTTGAACTCGAGGGGTTGGGGGTGGGCCACTTAACCTGTGACATAGCCCACGTCAGGCCGTCGCTGTCGACGACCTCGATGTCATAGCCGGCGTCTGTGACATACCCGCTGATGGGGAACGTAGTAATTTCAAAAAAAATCCTACGCACAAGCAAGATCATGGTGATGGCATAGCAACGAGAGGGGAGAGTAATGTCCATGTACCCTCGTCGACCGTAAGCGGAAGCGTTATGACAACGTGGTTGATGTAGTCGTACGTCTTAACGATCCAACCGATCCAAGCACCAAACGTACGGAACCTCCGAGTTCTGCACACGTTCAGCTCGATGACGATCCCCGGACTCCGATCCAGCAGGGTGTCGGGGATGAGTTCCGTCAGCACGACGGCGTGGTGACGATGATGATGTTCTACCGACGCAGGGCATCGCCTAAGCACCGCAACGATATGACCGAGGTGGAATATAGTGGAGGGGGCACCGCACACGGCTAAGGAATGATCACGAAGATCAACTTGTGTTTATGGGGTGCCCCCTGCCCCCGTATATAAAGGAGTGGAGGAGGGGAGGGCCGGCCCTCTCTATGGCGCGCCCTAGGGGAGTCCTACTCCCACCGGGAGTAGGATTCCCCCTTTCCTAGTCCAACTAGGAATCCTTCCAAGTATTAGGAGTAGGAGACAAGGAAGGGGGACGGAGAAGGGAAGGAAGGAGGGGGCGCAACCCCTCCCCCTAGTCCAATTCGGACTAGGCCTTGGGGGGCGCGCGGCCTGCCCTAGGCAGACCCTCTCTCTTTCCCGTATGGCCCAATAAGGCCCAATACTCCCCCGTATTCCCGTAACTCCCCGGTACTCCGAAAAATACCCGGACCACTCGGAACCTTTCCGAACTCCGAATATAGTCGTCCAATACATCGATCTTTACGTCTCGACCATTTCGAGACTCCTTGTCATGTCCCCGATCTCATTCGGGACTCCAAACTCCTTCGGTACATCAAAACTCATAAACTCATAATATAATTGTCATCGAAACCTTAAGCGTGTGGACCCTACGGGTTCGAGAACTATGTAGACATGACCTAGAACTATTCTCGGTCAATAACCAATAGCGGAACCTGGATGCTCATATTGTCTCCCACATATTCTACGAAGATCTTTATCGGTCAGACCGCATAACAACATACGTTGTTCCCTTTGTCATCGGTATGTTACTTGCCTGAGATTCGATCGTCGGTATCTAATACCTAGTTCAATCTCGTTACCGGCAAGTCACTTTACTCGTTCTGTAATGCATCATTCCGTAACTAACTCATTAGCTACATTGCTTGCAAGGCTTATAGTGATGTGCATTACCGAGAGGGCCCAGAGATACCTCTCCGACAAATTGGAGTGACAAAACCTAATCTCGAAGTACGCCAACCAAACATGTACCTTTGGAGACACCTATAGTACTCCTTTATAATCACCCAATTACATTGTGACGTTTGGTAGCACCCAAAGTGTTCCTCCGGTAAACGGGAGTTGCATAATCTCATAGTTACAGGAACATGTATAAGTCATGAAGAAAGCAATAGCAACATACTAAACGATCAAGTGCTAGGCTAACGGAATGGGTCATATCAATCACATCATTCTCCTAATGATGTGATCCCATTAATCAAATGACAACACATGTCTATGGTTAGGAAACATAACCATCTTTGATTAATGAGATAGTCAAGTAGAGGCATACTAGTGACTATATGTTTGTCTATGTATTCACACATGTATCATGTTTCCGGTTAATACAATTCTAGCATGAATAATAAACATTTATCATGAAATAAGGAAATAAATAATAACTTTATTATTGCCTCTAGGGCATATTTCCTTCAGTCTCCCACTTGCACTAGAGTAAATAATATAGTTCACATTGCTATGTGATTTAACACCAATATTCACATCTACATGTGATTAATACCCATAGTTCACATCATCATGTGATCAACACCCAAAGGGTTTACTAGAGTCAATAATCTAGTTCACATCGCTATGTGATTAACACCCAAAAGTGTACTAAGGTATGATCATGTTTTGCTCGTGAGAGAAGCTTAGTCAACGGGTCTGTCATATTCAGAGCCGTATGTATTTCGCAAATATTCTATGTCCACAATGCTCTGCACGGAGCTACTCTAGCTAATTGCTCCCACTTTCAATATGTATCCAGATTGAGAATTAGAGTCATCTGGATTGGTGTAAAAGCTTGCATCATTGTAACTTTTACGACTGACTCTTTTATCACCTCCATAATCGAGAAACATCTCCTTAGTCCTCACAAAGGATATTCTTGACCGCTGTTCTAGTGATCTCCTTTTAGATCAAAATTGTATTCCTTTGCCAAACTTAGAGCAAGGTATACAATAGGTCTAGTACAGAGCATAGCATACTTTATAGAAACTATGACTGAGGCATAGGGAATGACTTTTCATTCTCTTTCTATTTTCTGCAATGGTCGGGTCTTGAGTCTTACTCAACTTCACACCTTGTAACACAGGCAAGAACTCCTTCTTTGACTGTTCCATTTTGAAATATTTCAAAAAAAATTGTCAAGGTATGTACTCATTGAAAAATCTTATCAAGCGTCTTGATATATCTCTATAGATATTGATGCTCAATGTGTAAGCAGCTTCACCAAGGTCTTTCTTTGAAAAACTCCTTTCAAACACTCCTTTATGCTCTCTAGAAAAATTCTACATTATTTCCGATCAACAATATGTCATTCACATATACTTATCAGAAATGTTGTAGTGCTCCCATTCACTTTCTTGTAAATACAGGCTTCACCGCAAGTCTGCATTAAAACTATATGCTTTGATCAACTTATCAAAGCGTATATTCCAACTCCGAGATGCTTGCACTAGTCCATTGATGGATTTCTGGAGCTTGCACATTTTGTTAGCACCTTTAGGATTGACAAAACCTTCTGGTTGCATCATATACAACTCTTCTTTAAAAAAATCCATTATGGAATGTAGTTTTGACATCCATTTGCCAAATTTCATAAAATGTGGCAATTGCTAACATGATTCAGACAGACTTTTAAGCATCGATACGAGTGAGAAAATCTCATTGTATTCAACATCTTGAACTTTGTCAAAAACCTTTTTCGACAAGTCTAGCTTTGTAGATAGTAACACTACTATCAGTATATGTCTTCCTCTTGAAGATCCATTTAGTTAACATGGCTTGCTGATCATCGAGCAAGTCAATCAAAGTCCATACTTTGTTCTCATACATGGATCCCATCTCAGATTTTATGGCCTCAAGCCACTTTGCAGAATCTGGGCTCACCATCGCTTCCTCATAGTTTGTAGGTTCATCATGGTCTAGTAACATGATTTCCAGAATAAGAATATCGTACCACTCTGGTGCGGATCTTAATCTGGAAGATCTACAAAGTTTGTAGTAACTTAATCTGAAGTTTCATGATCATCATCATTAACTTCCTCATTAATTGGTGTAGTAGTCACAGGAACAAATTTCTGTGATGAACTACTTTCAAATAAGGGAGCAGGTACAGTTACCTCATCAAGTTCTACTTTCCTCCCACTCACTTCTTTCGAGAGAAATTCCTTCTCTAGAAAGGATCCATTCTTAGCAACGAATGTTTTGCCTTTGGATTTGTGATAGAAGGAGTACCCAACAGTTTCCTTTGGGTATTCTATGAAGACGCACTTCTCCGATTTGGGTTCGAGCTTATCAGGTTGAAAAAAAGCATCACAACTCCAAACTTTAAGAAACGACAGCTTAGGTTTACTGTTAAACTATAGTTCATAAGGCGTCGTCTCAACGGATTTAGATGGTGCCCTTTTAACGTGAATGCAGCTGTCTCTAATGCATAACCCCAAAACGATAATGGTAAATCAATAAGAGACATCATAGATCGCACCATATCCAATAAAGTGCGGTTACGACGTCCGGACACACCATAACGTTGTGGTGTTCCAGGTGGCGTGAGCTGTGAAACTATTCCACTTTATTTTAATTGAAGACCAAACTCGTAACTCAAATATTCGTCTCCGCAATCAGATCGCAGAAACTTTATTTTCTTGTTATGATGATTTTTCCACTTCACTCAGAAATTCTTTGAACCTTTCAATTATTTCAGACTTATGTTTCATCAAGTAGATATACCCATATCTGCTCAAATCATCTTGTGAAGGTCAGAAAATAATGATACTTGCCGCGAGCCTCAACACTCATCGGATCGCATACATCAGTATGTATTATTTCCAATAAGTCAGTTGCTCGCTCTATTGTTCCGGAGAATGGAGTCTTTAGTCATCTTGCCCATAAGACATGGTTCGCAAGCATCAAGTGATTCATAATCAAGTGATTCCAAAATCCCATCAGCATGGAGTTTCTTCATGTGCTTTACACTAATATGACCTAAACTGCAGTGCCACAAATAAGTTGCACTATCATTATTAACTTTGCATCTTTTGGTTTCAATATTATGAATATGTGTATCACTACGATCGAGATCCAACGAACCATTTTCATTGGGTGTGTAACCATATAAGGTTTTATTCATGTAAACAGAACAACAAGTTATTCTCTTACTTAAATGAATAACCGTGTTGCAATAAACATGATCAAATCATATTCATGCTCAACGCAAACACCAAATAACACTTATTTAGTTTCAACACTAATCCCGAAAGTATAGGGAGTGTGCGATGATGATCATATCAATCTTGGAACTACTTCCAACACACATCGTCACCTTGCCTTTTTACTATTTTCTATTTATTCTGCAACTCCGTTTCGAGTTACTACTCTTAGCAACTGAACCAGTATCAAAATGCCGAGGGGTTGCTATAAACACTAGTAAAGTACACATCAATAACATGTATAATCAATATACCTTTGTTCACTTTTGCCATCCTTCTTATCCGCCAAATACTTGGGGCAGTTCCACTTCCAGTGACTAGTCCCTTTGCAGTAGAAGCACTTAGTCTCAGGCTTAGGACCAGACTTGGGCTTCTTCACTTGAGCAGCAACTTGCTTGCCGTTCTTCTTGAAGTTCCAGTTCTTCCCTTTGCCCTTTTCTTGAAACTAGTGGTCTTGTCAACCATCAACACTTGATGCTTTTCTTGATTTCTACCTTCATCGATTTCAGCATCACGAAGAGCTTGGGAATCGTTTTCGTCATCCCTTGCATACTATAGTTCATCACGAAGTTCTACTAACTTGGTGATGGTGACTAGAGAATTCTGTCAATCACTATCTTATCTGGAAGATTAACTCCCACTTGATTCCAGCGATTGTAGTACTTAGACAATCTAAGCACTTGCTCACTAGTTGAGCGATTCTCCTCCATCTTTTAGCTATAAAACTTGTTGAAGACTTCATATCTCTCAACTTGGGTATTTGCTTGAAATATTAACTTCAACTCCTAGAACATCTGTCAGGACCCCGACTCGATGTCACATCGATCTAGCCGGTAACACCTCATATCACTTTGCGGCCTCACGCACGGTATCCCCATGGGTGTCGCCTTACCTTTGCCCGGGACCGTTTGCGCCTTTTGGCTCACGTATATGATAGTGTCGCTAGCATCCATATGATAAGGAGCCCGGGCTGACATGACTAGTCGTAAACCCAAAGTGGCACAGACTTACAGGGACAGGCATCCATGACCCAGCTTCGAACGTGTCGGTCATCAGCAAGTGGGTCCGGGCTGTAGCACTGGGCTAGCAGGACTCCGGTAACCGGGCTGTAGCGGGCTAACAGGACTCCGGTACTCAATGTGTGACATTTCCCCGAAGGGACAGACACCGGAACGAGGAAGGACACATGCCGGCCAGCCTAAGTGTTCCAGAGCAGTAGCAAGCTACCATGGCTCAGCGGTAACACCAGGAGACATTTCCCGGTAAGAGAGGCTACTAAAGATAAACAACTAGATAGTCAGATCCCACACATACCAAGCATTTCAATCATACACACAATATGCTCGATATGTGCAAATACAACGAAGCATCACAACATGACTCTACGACACAAGTACTTTATTTAAGGCTCAGAGAGCCATACATAACATACACAAAGGTACGGGTCACACGACCCAGCATTCAAGTCATACAGTCATACAAACCAGCAGCGGAAGTAACTTGTCTGAGTACAGACAACTAGAAAGATAAAAGAGGCTTGGAAAACCTAGCTATACTACGTGGTCCTTCACAAGCTCAGGATCACCACCTGGGCCTTTAGCCTACTCGTTGATGTCAACGTCTACGTAGAACCCATCAGAAGGGGTTGCAGCGTCTTCTGTAAAATGTAAATTATAGCAACATGAGTACAAAGGTACTCAGCAAGACTTACATCAGAACCTACATACATGCATATTATCAAGAAGGGTTGGTGGAGTTATTGCAGCAAGCCAGCTTTGACTCTTGGCTAGGCTAACCTACGAGACTCCAACTTGAAATGGTTTTGCGCACACGAGTCCACTACTCACCACTTCAATACACTACCGAGGATCCACCTCCGTCTCCCTACGGTAGAGCCATCCTCGGCACTCACACTTATCTTGAGGCTTTTAGCAGTTTCCATTTACTTGTCTATGAACTGTATAGGCAACCAAGTAGTCCTTTACCGCGGACGCGGCTATTCGAATAGATCATGATAACCCTGCAGGGGTGTACTTCTTCATACATGTTTCCACCACTTAGCGTCTGCACACGACATGTGCTCGGCAGACTTCAAGCGAAAGCCGACGTGGGTGTAGACCACGACCTACCTAAACACCTAAGCCTCTAGTCCAGGTTTATCGCCTATCCAGGTTCCATCCGCAGGGAGTCCGGCCGAGGTTTCCCATACGGCCCCGAACGATGTGAACAGGGTTCCCGAGATACCTAACGGGTATTCGGTACACCCGGCCACGTACCTACCGCATCACAGCCCACCCCTACGGTCAGCGCTGTCCACGGCCTCCAGTAGGCTACAAACACCAGAAACTACTTGCAACTCCTGGACAGAGAGCTAGGGTGAATAAGAAGTCGAGCGGGGTCATATTTCAGGGCCCAATGCATGGTAGTAGCTGTATCTTAAATCACACATACAGATCTCAGTGCTTAAGGTCGGCTTCAATGAAACAACCCACCATGTACTCCTACATGGCCTCTCATCGATACCTTTACCAAATCGTGTTCACCACACCACTCTCATTACCGACATAAACATTTCACTCTAGCCCATCACCCAGATGAACCAGACCTGACACGACTCTAAGCATAGCAGGCATAGCAAGGTAGGGACAACACATACATATGGCTCAATCAACTCCTACACATGCTAGTGGGTTTCATCTAGTTACTGTGGCAATGACAGGTCATGCAGAGGAAGTGGGTTCAACTACCGTAGCACACAGCAGTTTGAAACGCGTTGTCTTAATGCAGTAAAAGAGAGCAGGAGCGAGAACATGGGATTGTATCGATATGATCAAATGGTTGGTTGCTTGCCTGATGGTTCGATGCACTGATACGGTTCTTCGTTAGGGTAATCACGGTACTCCTCGGGGGCAGATCCTGCCGCAAGAACACCGATATACAACCATCACCAAACAAGGTGCAACAATATGATGCATGTATGAAACATAGCAATATGAGTGTGTTGGGCTAATGCAACTAAGACCAGAAGGGTTTGAACCAATTTGAATCAAAGATTCAAATTTCAAACTCAAACATGGCCCTTTAAAGTGTTTTTCCTTGTTCTGCATTAAACATCAAGTTAACTTGTTTAGTCATGCATGAAAATAGTACAGATGGATAGATTGGATTTTTCTGATCATTTTTCATATATAATTTATCTGATTTGGAGTTACAGAATAAAAGTTATGAATTTTTGAAGTTTAAATTATATTGTGGAATTTCCTATATTAGAATAATTCCAGAAAATCAATTATTGCGTCAGCCTGACGTCAGTGTGACGTCAGCAGGTCAACGGAACACGTCAGGGTCAAACCTGACAGTGGGTCCCGCATGTCAGGGTGATTATTTTAATTAAATTTTAATTAAAACTAAACCTGTTTAATTAACAGGGCTGGGCCCCACCTGTCATTGACTCTGGGGAGTCAACCAGGGCCCACCCGTGGTCAAACCCGGGTCGGCTGCACCGGCGTTTAGCCGCCGGCGAGACCGACGCGGCGGCGGAAGTGATTTTTGCCATTCCGGCAACCAAACGAGCCGCGGAGGGCACCGGAGCGGAGCTGAGGTCGAGCCGCAGCTCTTGGTGGAGTCCGTTGGGGTCGGGGTGGCCGGAGTTGGCGCCGGCGACGACTTTGGCGGCCACCGGAGTTCGGCCAAAGTCGAACTTGTCGCTAGGGGGATCGGTGAGGTGCGGGGAGTGCACGGTTGGGCCTAACGCAGCTTGGTGAGTGCGTTGGACACCGCGGGTTGGCCGGAGGATGGCCGGAAGCACGTCGGCGACGAGATCCGCGGCGGTGCGTGTGTGTGATCTTCGTGCGGTGGCTACACGGCTCGGGAATGAGAGAGAGAGGGTTGGAGGGGTAGCTAGGCTCACAGCGCTCCCGTAGAGGCCACCGGCGGGGTCGGGGACGAGCTGAGGCGGCGACGGCGTTGAAGGGGATCTCCGGCGACGGCGAGCTCGGGCAAGGTCGGTGCGGTGGTCTCGGGCCGCTCGAGCACACGGGGCTCGGCTAGCTCGATGAAGTGGACGGCGGCAAAGCTCCTGGACACGGCGGCACGGCGTGGGGTTGACGGAGGGCGTGGCTACGGCGAGGGGGTGGCGGCGATGGCGTCGGCCATGGCGTGGGAGAGCGAGGGAGAGGAGCTGGAGAGGAGAGGGGGTGTCTGGGGGGTTCGGGGGAGAGAGGGAGGCCGGTTCACGGCGTTAGCCGGGCGAGGGAGGCGGCGAGGCGGCGAGCAGGTGCGTGGCACCCATGCGGTGCTCGCCGTCGAGCACCTGCCTGCCTGCCTGGCCGGCAAGCAGCTCGCTGGCGCGGTGCTGGGCTGGGCCGGCAGGTGGGCCGCGTGCTGGGCGACAGGTAAGCCTTTTCCATTTCTTCTGTTTTCTGTTTTTTTTAATACTTCTGCAACTTTTTTGAATTAAATAAAATACTTAGGCAACTCCAAAAATCACCAAACTACTCCTGCTCCATAGTTGGATTATTTCCAACATGAAACATTTTAGTTTGGAGTTATTAGAGCATTTAAATATTTTATATAATTTTAAATGCCCAAATTCAAATATTTATGAGTTAATTCAAAAACCCTAAGATGGCCTAGGAAAATGTGCATCACTTTTGGCAGAGGTTCTGAACCAAGACAAAAATGATGGGCATTTTAGAAGGGCATTTCAGGTTCATTGAAAGAGTTTTTAGTAAACCCTAATTGGTTTTAGAGGGGACTGGGGGTTCTGTCATCCCCATTTCAGGTTTCTGATGAAAAAGTAAACATGATGCAACACTCTAATGCATGGCTAACTAGGATGTGACAACATCTCATATGGTCCATGATGTTCAAAACGTCTTTGAAGTCCCGATTCTAAGCCGTTTAAGCATGGTGCACTAAACTATCAAGTAGTCATCATTTTGAGCTAGCCAAACATTCATAACGTCTGCATCTGCTCCTGCAATAGGTTTGCCACCTAGCGGTGCATTTAAGGACATAATTCTTCTGTGCAGCAATGAGGATAAACCTCAGATCACGGATCCAATCCGCATCATTGCTACTAACATTTTTCAACACAATTTTCTCTAGGAACATATCAAAATAAACATATGAAAGCAACAACGCAAGCTATTGATCTACAACATAATTTGCAAAATACTACCAGGACTAAGTTCATGATAAATATAAGTTCAATTAATCTTATTACTTAAGAACTCCCACTTAGAAAGACATCCCTCTAATCCTCTAAGTGATCACGTGATCCAAATCAACTAAACCATAACCGATCATCACGTGAAATGGAGTAGCTTTCAATGGTGAACATCATTATGTTGATCATATCTACTATATGATTCACGCTCGACCTTTCGGTCTTCGTGTTCCGAGGCCATATCTGCATATGCTAGGCTCGTCAAGTTTAACCTGAGTATTCCACGTGTGCAAAACTGGCTTGCACCCGTTGTAGATGGACGTAGAGCTTATCACACCCGATCATCACGTGGTGTCTGGGCACGACGAACTTTGGCAACGGTGCATACTCAGGGAGAACACTTCTTGATAATTAGTGAGAGATCATCTTAAAATGCTACCGTCAATAAAAGCAAGATAAGATGCATAAAAGATAAACATCACATGCAATCAAAATATGTGACATGATATGGCCATCATCATCTTCTGCCTTTGATCTCCATCTCCAAAGCATCGTCATGATTTCCATCATCACGGGCATGACACCATGATCTCCATCATCTTGATCTATATCAATGTGTCGTCACATGGTCGTCTCGCCAACTATTGCTCTTGCAACTATTCCTATCGCATAGCGATAAAGTAAAGTAATTATTTGGCGCTTGCATCTTATGCAATAAAGAGACAACCATAAGGCTTCTGCCAGTTGCCGATAACTTCAACAAAAGATGATCATCTCATACAACAACTTATATCTCATCACGTCTTGACCATATCACATCACAACATGCCCTGCAAAAACAAGTTAGACGTCCTCTACTTTGTTGTTGCAAGTTTTACATGGCTGCTACGGGCTGAGCAAGAACCGTTCTTACCTACGCATCAAAACCACAACGATAGTTCATCAAGTTGGTGCTATTTTAACCTTCTCAAGGACCGGGCGTAGCCACACTCGGTTCAACTAAAGTTGGAGAAACTGACACCCGCTAGTCACCTGTGTGCAAAGCACAGCAGTAAAACCAGTCTCGCGTAAGCGTACGCGTAATGTCGGTCCGGGCCGCTTCATCCAATAATACCGCCGAACCAAAGTATGACATGCCGGTAAGCAGTATGACTTGTATCGCCCACAACTCACTTGTGTTCTACTCGTGCATATAACATCAACGCATAAAACCTAGGCTCGGATGCCACTTATGGGGAACGTAGTAATTTCAAAAAAATTCCTACGCACACGCAAGATCATGGTGATGGCATTGCAACGAGAGGGGAGAGTAATGTCCACGTACCCTCGTAGACCGTAAGCAGAAGCGTTATGACAACGCGGTTGATGTAGTCCTACGTCTTCACGATCCGACCGATCCAAGCACCGAACGTACGGCACCTCCGAGTTCTGCACACGTTCAGCTCGATGGCGATCCCCGGACTCCGATCCAGCAGGGTGTCGGGGATGAGTTCCGTCAGCACGACGGCGTGGTGACGATGATGATGTTCTACCGACGCAGGGCTTCGCCTAAGCACCGCAACGATATGACCGAGGTGGAATATAGTGGAGGGGGGCACCGCACACGGCTAAGGAACGATCACGAAGATCAACTTGTGTTTATGGGGTGCCCCCTGCCCCCGTATATAAAGGAGTGGAGGAGGGGAGGGCCGGCCCTCTCTATGGCGTGCCCTAGGGGAGTCCTACTCCCACCGGGAGTAGGATTCCCCCTTTCCTAGTGCAACTAGGAATCCTTCCAAGTATTAGGAGTAGGAGACAAGGAAGGGGGAGGGAGAGGGGAAGGAAGGAGGGGGCGCAGCCCCTCCCCCTAGTCCAATTCGGACTAGGCCTTTGGGGGGGGGGGCGCGGCCTGCCCTAGGCAGCCCCTCTCTCTTTCCCGTATGGCCCAATAAGGCCCAATACTTCTCCCCCGTATTCCCGTAACTCCCCGGTACTCCGAAAAATACCCGAACCACTCGGAACCTTTGCGAACTCCGAATATAGTCGTCCAATATATCGATCTTTATGTCTCGACCATTTCGAGACTCCTTGTCATGTTCCCGATCTCATCCGGGACTCCGAACTCCTTCGGTACATCAAAACTCATAAACTCATAATATAACTGTCATCGAAACCTTAAGCGAGCGGACCCTACGGGTTCGAGAACTATGTAGACATGACCTAGAACTATTCTCGGTCAATAACCAATAGCGGAACATGGATGCTAATATTGGCTCCCACATATTCTACGAAGATCTTTATCGGTCAGACCGCATAACAACATACGTTGTTCCCTTTGTCATCGGTATGTTACTTGCCCGAGATTCGATCGTCGGTATCTAATACCTAGTTCAATCTTGTTACCGGCAAGTCTCTTTACTCGTTCCGTAATGCATCATTCCGTAACTAACTCATTAGCTACATTGCTTGCAAGGCTTATAGTGATGTGCATTACCGAGAGGGCCCAGAGATACCTCTCCGACAACCGGAGTGACAAAACCTAATCTCAAAATACGCCAACCCAACATGTACCTTTGGAGACACATGTAGTACTCCTTTATAATCACCCAGTTACTTTGTGACGTTTGGTAGCACCCAAAGTGTTCCTCCGGTAAACGGGAGTTGCATAATCTCATAGTTACAGGAACATGTATAAGTCATGAAGAAAGCAATAGCAACATACTAAACGATCAAGTGCTAGGCTAACGGAATGGGTCATGTTAATCACATCATTCTCCTAATGATGTGATCCCATTAATCAAATGACAACACATGTCTATGGTTAGGAAACATAACCATCTTTGATTAATGAGCTAGTCAAGTAGAGGCATACTAGTGACTATATGTTTGTCTATGTATTCACACATGTATCATGTTTCCGGTTAATACAATTCTAGCATGAATAATAAACATTTATCATGAAATAAGGAAATAAATAATAACTTTATTATTGCCTCTAGGGCATATTTCCTTCACCCGCATACTCTAGCATGATGATTGAGTGCCTACGGCTAGTAATGGTCGACAACTTGCTCGGCGGCCACCTCGCGGCATCGGGCGAAGAGGCCGCGATACACCTATTTTGGGCCAGACGCTCCTCGAGTTCCACGGGAAGGGTAGCCGGGCTTAGGCTGTGATGCTTCGGAGTCGGGGAAAGGGGGCGTTTGGCAGGCGTCATCTAAGAAACTCAGGGCGGCTTGGGTATGGAGATCGGTGGGTAAGCTGCACGGGCAAACTGGCGGATGTTGACAATGGAGGCTTTGCGGCGGCGGCAAGCTTGCTAGGGTTTCGAGCGAGGGAGGGGTTGTCATGGGGGAGGGGGGTGCGCGCGCACCCGATGAGCTTTAGTGGGGTGTGTGTGGAGTACATCTAGTGTGGAGGGAGTGTGTGTTTGAGGAAATGAAGCGGCTACTGAAAATTTTACTACGGGAGTCAAACGCGGGAGTGAAATGATGGGGCTATTGAAAATTTGGATGATGGTGCATCATACATAGTCCGAAAATAACAACTGTGTGTTAGGAAACAGAAAAACCCTCGAGCCAGGTAGATATTTTCAAGGGATGTAGGTGGGAACGGGAACAATAAACATCACACACGGTCGAAACATAATAACCGTGTGTTATCAAACAGAAAAAACTTGCATGCGGGTAGATATTTTTGAGAGGGAAGCCTCATGGAGCCCAATGTACTGGGATGATGTGCGTGACAAAGGCACCGGCATGGCACACGGTTAGTGTGAGTGAACTTTGTCTGTTGTGTCATCCCACTTGTCTATTTTTCATAAATTTGGCGAAAATGACGGTCAAAACACGAACACACTTGCATGTGGACCAAATATATGTATGGAAAGGGTGGTTTGATGTACAAATACCAAATGCAACTTTGATGTGGCACCTATCTCGCAAAGTGCATGGTATTGCTTGCCCCCCCCTGTATCGGCAGGACGGGAATCCTAAGCTATGAACGCATGCCCGCCCCCACGGAGGTTCACCTAGCAAAGTGCAAAGTAGGAGTCCCACCCCCCATCACACACGCACACACGTGTGTGCCCACACACATAAACACACACGCGCGCACACACACACACACACACACACACACTTTCAGTAGGCGACAGAGGGCATCTCACCAAGATGTATCATAAAATGGACCGAGAATAATCCACCTTGGTCGTACAAACTCTCTCTTGTTATTGGTCAAAGTGATGGTTGTCCATGCGACCCCAGAGATGGGCTAGCTCGCAAATAATCACGCCAGTAGCTAGTCCCCAAAGAAAACCATTGCCTGCGTGTGGCCCAAACATATGTATCTAGGTGTTGATGTTTGAATACACAATGCAACAACTTTTATGTGGCATCGTGCTTTAGAACTAGAAATCCCCACACGGAGCGAGGGTTAGTTGATGATGCATATGTATGTCACACCACACTTCGAGCCGATGACGGGGATTCATGCGTGCATAGTATGCGCTCAAACTTAATTAGGTATGAATCTCACCATGACCTACTACGATAACATGAACCAAAGGAAGAATCCGCCATGGTAACCTATATATCTTGTTGTCGGTCAAAGTGATCATGGATGTCCATGCGGGCCCACAAATATATAGGCTTTTTGCTGATAACCACGCGAGGGAGTGTACCATGCGAAGACAACCACTAAATGCATATGTATGGAGGTGATGCATGCCTGCATGTTTGGATACCATTCACAACATGCATTGGTGTGGCGCGTACGTCGAAAATCGTACAGTCCCCACACAGAGCAAGATCAGTTCATGACGTGTCGTGGTACTGGCCATTTCGACTCGATGGGAGTGATTCATGCATACACATGCATGAATCCCTCAAACTGTATCATGTCATCCTAGAGCATGACCTATATACCGTAATACAAGCAAAAAAATTAATCTCTCTCGTCGTTAGGCAAAGTAGTGATGGACCAAGCGGGCCCACAAATGGAAAGAATCGATTTCGCTGATAACCGTGTGAGTGGGTGCGAGAGGACAACCACCATCGCTTTGCATGTGGGCCAAACATATGTTGAATACCCAAAATGCACAACTTTGATGTGGCACATGCCTCGAACACCATAAAGTCCCCACACAGAGTGAGGTTCATGAAGCGTACTACATATGCTGGTCCCCTCCCCCCTCTTCGATGCATACTATATGCTCCTACCGTAATACAACTCAAAAAGAATCCTCCTTGATGGTAAAATTAATTAATCTCTCTCCCGAAGTAGGTCAAAGTGATGCATGCATCGACGATATTAACCTCGCGGGCCCACAGATGGAAGCGTCACACTTGAGTGTCCTAGGATAACCACCGCCTGCATGCATGTTGCCCAAAGAGGTGTTGTGTGATGTTTGAATAGCCAATGCACAACTTTGATGTGGCACGTGCCTCGGAAACCAAAAAGTCCCAACATTGAGTGAGGCGTACGTGTTCACGGACGCGTACGTGGTATATATATGCTAGTCCCCTCCCACCTCTTCAACACATACTATATACTCCCACTATAACACAAACAAAAAAGTTTCTAACCTTGTTGGTCAAATTAACCTCTCTCTCGGATGTTGGTCAAAGTGATGGACGACGACCACGCGGGCCCACAGAAAGCATCACACGCAAGTGAGTGTCGTGTAGGATAGCCATCGACTGCATGTGGCAAAAACATGTATGTATGTATGAAAGGGTTGTGTAATGTTTTAAATAACAAATTCATGACGCTGATGTGGCACATGCCTCACAAAACGTCCAACCCACATGGTGGCTCACGATTCATAGTGTACGGCCAGCCACCACCCCCTAGACGCGCGCGCGCGCGCACACACACACACACACACACACACACCGCGCATCCACCGCAACTACCCAAGGAGGGACATTTTAATTTTGAAAAAAAACAGAGATCATCAACACGTCTTAGGACATTGATTGATTTTCTAGGGGTATAATGTGCAAAAATCAAATTTGAGCTACATGCACACATGACAGTGCACCTAAATGGATTGCAAAAACACATGTGTCTCATTGGGTGCATGTTTACTCCCCGTGCAAGAAATTTCAAACATTGAGAATCTTGTTTTTAAAATCTAGTACATCCAAAGCTTATTTGAAATTCATGAAACTTATCATATTGTCATATGGACACCAATACACAGTGGCATTGTACTTTTTTTGTCAAATTTGAGAGATGTTCTGATGTAATCTTTATCTTCTTACAAATGGGAGATTATTAATAATTGGGAACCAACATCGCAAACGGATTATTTATTTGAACTGTGGGCTTTAGACCAACAATGGATATGTGCCATGCTTCGGTTAAGCAATAAAGCGGCAGCATTAATCATCAAAATAGAAAAACAATATATGTGCCGCCACACGACCCGGGTGGCGTGCGAGCAGGCGTGAGTTGACAGGACGCATGGGAGCAGTCCGCCGTGCAGGCAAACCGGGAGGCGTGCGTGAAGGTGTGTGAATTGACGGGAGGCGTGCTTGCTACATAGGTCATCGGGAGGAGTGCGAGTAGTTGTGTGAAAGGATGGTAGGCATGCCAACAGTTCGGTGCGCAGGCTCACCAAGAGGCGAGCCAGCGGTTTGATCATCGCCCGTCTCTCTCCCACTACTCCATATTAATGGGGCACCCGAGCAGCCGCACCCCCACACTCGCCACACACACAATCCTCTCTCTCCGCTTGCATCCTCAATGCCGCTCTCAGTCCTCAAAGCTATCAGTATGAGGACGCCGCTGAAGCGCCCCATCGGAGGGAGTGGCAACACCGGGGCTGCTGAAGTACCCGTGCACGGAGTGGACATGGAAACAGAGGTTGTCGTCGCCGCCGGTGAGGTATAGCTGCATCATGACATTGTCGACGGTGTCGTGCTTCCACATCCGAAGCCGAAGGTCCATGCCGACTCTGGTGACAACTCGGGCGACGACAACAGAGAACCGGTTAGTCATCTATACCCATTTATGTGCCAAATACATCCTAGGGTTTCTCTGGTTACTCCTGCGTCCTGCCTCCCACTTTTTGGAATAGAAATCCTATGGTTATGTTCTCCTAATCCATGAAATCTGAGTAAGTTTCGTTAGATCTGTGTAGTGTATTGATTGTTTGAATGGTACAAGTCATAAGTGATTAGTTGTTTCATTTGTGCAAATGATTTCTGCTAATAATCCAATTAGGGTTAGCATTCGTGCTAATAATTCCTAGCCAGGTCTTGACAATTGATTTTGAATGACCTACATATATGTTTATGCCATTATTTTCTTCAATATTGGTTTGTACATAGACGATTGTGCTTAAATATCAAACCATAATGTCTGGATATGTCTAAAAATGGCTATATATTCCTAATCCTACTTTATGGCATGCAAACAATGATTTGATGCCAAATTTTGGCAACTGCCAAATGTTCGCTAGAGATTAGTTTGTATTACAAATTTGACGACATTTTTTTCTATATGTATAGGTGTTGTCTGACAATGTCGACAGCGAGGCTGAAGATGGCCAAAGGAGGTACAAGAGGCAAATCCTCAGGAGCTTTATGCAGGAATGCATAACAGACGTATTAGGACCTGGGACGGTGGCTATCGATGCCCATTTTGCAACCAAAAGCTTCATGACGCGTATGAAAAAAAATTGGCGCATGCAAGAGGACGAGTCATTGGCTCCTTCAAGCAGAAGTATTCTCGCAGGGTGGCGCACGTCGCGTACATCGTGTACCTGGAGAAGCTTCAGGATCGTGCCCGCAGATGAGATGAGATGTGGGATCGAGCTATGTATGTCTATGTAGTGTCTTAATTAATGCACTTGAGTATGCGTAATGACGGTTGAACTATGTAGTTATTATTGAACAATGCTTGTGTACGCTTATTATCTATGTCTGAGTATGTTTAATCTATTTTTACTTATGTCTAAATGTGGGATATGGATGCAATCAGTTCGGTTGATGGAATCTACCTCCGTCCTAGTTTATTGGTCCCCTTTGTAATTTGTGTTAAATTTTGACCAAAGATTTAACTCACAAAATGTTAATGCGGGTCAGAAAAAATTATATCGTCGGATGCGTATTTGAACATAGTGTTCAACTATATAATTTTTGGTTACATGCGTAAACATATGTTAGTTAAATCTTTGGTCTAAATTTGGCACAAATTACAAAGGGGACCAATAAACCAGGATGGAGGTAGTCCGTCAATCACACACGGTTCCCAAAATTGGAAGTGTGTAATGACTTTCATTTTTCCTGTTACGTACATCACACATGGTTGACTCTAGCAAACCGTTGCCTCCCAAACTCTTTGTGGGATAGAAAACCCTCACCACCCAGTTCAAAAAGGAAAAAAGAAAACCCTCACCATTCCCATGTCACAAAAACCCTCACCCCGCCCGCCACCCCCGCCGGTCCCCATTTACACCTGCACAAGCTCCTTCGCATCTATGCATGGCACCGCGTATCGCCGTGGTAACCACTTAGCATGCCGCATGTCGTTGGCGCCAGGCTGCCGGCAAATCCCACCGCATTTAGCCACTTCCGCTTGCCGCCACGTATCGCCATTGACTTTCTTGACGCTGCTCGTGGTCGAGCCAGCTCCGCCCAGTTGGGGAATACACCATATTGAGGGTTTTTTCTCATGGACAACAAAGTAACTAATTTAATGAGATATTATATCATCTCTTATCCCAGTTCATCTGCCTCCTTTAATCACCCAGCCGAAATCTTCGAGCTGATTTGAGGATTTCCTTTCATTCATAGAGAATACAGTGCGCGGACACATCATGACTTTGCGGCCTCGGCCGGACATCCATGGAGTTCCATATCGCCGTATGATGCCTGCTGGAACTACGTCGTTATTTCCCCAAAGAGGAAGGGATGATGCAGCACAGTGATAGTAGGTATTTCCCTCAGTGATGAGACCAAGTTTATCGACCTGTAGGAGAACCAAGCACACAAAATTAAACAGCCCCTACACACAAATACCAAATACTCACAACCCAACATGTTAAAGGGGTTGTCAATCCCTTTCAGGTAACGATGCCTCGAATTGGCGAGAAGACGTGATAAAGTTGTGATAGATAGGATAAATATATCACAAAATAAATAAAGTGCAAAGGAAAATACACAAAGGCAAATATGATGAAAAGAGACCCGGGGGGCGTAGGTTTCACTAGTGGCTTCTCTCGAGAAAAATAGCAAATGGTGGGAAAACAATTACTGTTGGGCAATTCACAGAACTTCAAATAATCATGACGATATCCAGGAAATGATCATTATATAGGCATCACGTCCAAGATTAGTAGACCGACTCCTGCCTGCATCTACTACTATTACTCCACACATCGACCGGTATCCAGCATGCATCTAGTGTATTAAGTTCATGGAAAAACAGAGTGATGCAATAAGAACGATGACATGATGTAGACAAGATCTATTTATGTAGAAATAGACCCCATGTTGTTATCCTTAATAGAAACGATACATATGTGTCGTTTCCCCTTCTGTCACTGGGATGAAGCACCGTAAGATTGAACCCATCACAAAGCACCTCTTCCCATTGCAAGATAAATAGATCAAGTTGGCCAAACAAAACCCAAATATCAGAGAAGAAATACGAGGCTATAATCAATCATGCATATAAGAGATCAAAGAAGACTCAAATAACTTTCATGTATAAAAACATAGGTCTGATCATAAACTCAAAGTTCATTGGATCCCAACAAACACACGCAAAAAGACTTACATCATATGGATCTCCAAGAGACCATTGTATTGAGAATCGAGAGAGAGAGAGAGAGAGAGAGAGAGAGAGAGAGAGAACGAGAGAGAGAGAGAGGAAGCCATTTAGATACTAACTACGGACCTGTAGCTCTACAAAGAACTACTCATGCATCATCGGAGAGGCACCAATGGACATGATGAACCCCTCCATGATGGTGTCTAGATTGGATCTAGTGTTTCTGGAACTTGCAGCGGATGGAATTGATTTTCGTTTGCTCCCTTAGGGTTTCTAGAATATTGGGGTATTTATAGAGCAAAGAGGTTGTGCGGGAGGCCACCGGGGTGGGCACAACCCGCCTGGGTGCGCATGGGCCTCCAAGCACGCCCTGGTGGTTTGTGCTCCCCCTGGAGCTCCCCTCAGGTACTTTCTTGGCCCACTGGATGTCTTCTGGTCCAAAAAAATTCACAAAAAGTTTCATTGTGTTTGGACTCTGTTTGGTATTGATTTCCTGCAATGTAAAAAACAAGGAGAAAATAGCAACTAGCACTGGGCACTATGTCAATAGGTTAGTACTAAAAATGATATAAAATGATTGTAAAACATCCAATAATGATAATATAACAGCATGGAACAATCGAAAATTGTAGATACGTTGGAGACGTATCACCGTACCAGATGACTTGAGGATGCGCGCGGTATGTTCAATATCACCCTAAATCGGTTGGCATGGCCTACTTTCCTGAACATATACTATATATTGCTGCATTTGGATAAAAGGTGCCACATGCAGCATATACGTCAAAGGGGATTTTTTTTCCTGTTCTTTCTATATTATGCAAATTAATTATGTATTGTTCTTTCGATTACTCTCATATTACCATGACATTTTGGTTACCCTATGTGTTTAATTATAGATTTTGTCCTTTGATTTCAACTGTTGTACAATTCTATCAATTTCGCCCATATTTGCATGTTACCATATTCTTTAACAATCCTACCATTTTCTGCAGCGCGTCCCTTGCTATGCAACAGAATCTGTAGTACACAATCTTTCCCTTTACATGAATCAAGACTGCGGAGACTGTTGGGGTCTACGGTAGGGTGCGTTGACTGCAAATTAAAATTTCCTACGCGTAGAACAACCAAGAACATGCTAGGGGAGATGGATCACGGATCGTTACCACTAGACGCGCAGTGTCGTGCAGCGGAAGAAGAGTTGGGGCAGCGCGTCCGCGTGGATCGTCTCCTGCTCGTCCGATCTCCCTCGAACAGCCGGTTGTCCGATCCCACGTACAAGTTCGCCGGAGCGGCGCAAGTGCACCGCCTCTAACAGTATCCGCGCGTGCAGGAGGAACACCGTGCGGCGGACTACTAGGTCCGATCACATAGTCGGCGGCGAGTGCAGGTGGCTATTCGCAACACATGCAAATCCTAGTCGCAGCACCGAAGCGATCAACCAAATAAGTGCGCTGCACCTCCACCTTATATAGGCGTCCGTCGCGGGCTCAACACTTGGGCCTCGCACGGACCCTAAAGCCCAAAGTCTACTCCGTCACATTCCTAGTCCAGTTCGGATCACATCCGACCAGTGTCCTACGAACCGACCTCGTAGGTTCCATCCCTTAAGTGCACGACCCCTTAGGTTCAAATCAGCTTGGTCACAGTTCGGATCTCCTCCGACCTGCACGGTTGGTAGCGGCCTCTAGCAAGGCGTGTCGACCATCAAGCAGACTATGAAGCTAGTTAGGCGAACCTGTACAACGTGTCACACTTCTGTTCCCTTTGCCACACGATATATGTTGTCGGGCTCACGGCGAGACTGTCATCCTTGTGCTAGCCCGACCTCTTTCTCGTTCCAGTGATACCGACCACAAACCGGATTATCTCATAATCCCTGTCGCATGGCCATGCTTATCCTGGTCGGATCACACGAGGGGCCCAGAGTATATCTCTCCTGATCGGAGGGGCAAATCCCATCTTGCTCGACCACGTCTCGCAGCATGGGTCTGGACAAACCCGAAACCTACCTTTGTAACTACCCAGTCACGGAGTAGTGTTTGGTCGGCCCAAAGCAAGTCTATCACCATCTCGAGTACATGCGTCAGCTCAGGTCTTAGGACATAGAATGTATGTTGTACTAGAGACTCACAGATGACATACCGCTGCATCTCATATAGTTGGGTCTGTCCGACTCGGACCTTATCTCGACTCGGATTCGACTACCTCGAATCCGACCAGACCTTTCCAAGTCCATATTATCCAGTTAGCATCCAATGCTCCATGGCTAGTGAGACCGAGCCATCGACCGTGTCATATGCTAGTCTAGTTGGCTGCGCGTCCACACAGCCCTTTCGACTAGGGACCTTTTAGGACAGTCATCATACAATGTATAGTCCCACAAACAAGTCACATACTCGCTGATACACATCATTGATAATGTCCAAGGACTAGCTTTATTCATAAACACATAGGAAATATCATCATACATGATTGCCTCTAGGGCATATCTCCAACAGAGACGTCATACTGAACAAAAACCATGGATTTACAACCGTTGCTACTGTAAGACTTGATGAACATGGTGACTGCTATTTTGGCAGGGGCCTTTGGACAGAAATTTCCAAGTTTTATGTACTGAAAGCTAGCACTAAAATTGCACTGCACATAAAAGAGCCTGGTCATGAGATATATGCTAACTTCCCCGACGATATCATCCGTCTAGACTTTGTTCTAAGTAAGTGTTCTTTTTCAAATATCTACATGTTGACTTACCCAGCAATATCAAAGGAATTGTGTAGTATTTAAGAAACCAATTTTTATTCCATTTTCTTACTCTATTCCTACCTACTAACTTCTAGTTACCATGGGCAAGTTCCGTTCCAACGACAAGGACCAAGACAAGCTTGACGAGTGGTTCCGATCCCCCCGCCCTAGATCAGCCCGAGGAACTTAGTTTTAATGATGGGCATATGCGCTTACTGCCAATGTTCGCGCTCCGCCTTGCACCCACGGTGTGCCTTGCCAAGTTCATGAACTACCATCCCCCTTAATGACGCGCCCACTCTTTATCTACCACGACTGAAGCACCTCGAGCTCAGCGTCATCTACATCCCAAAATATGACCTGGAGCGCCTTCTCCATGGCTATACTGCACTCGAGTTCCTTCATCTTCAGGCGATGAATTGGTCGAGTAGCTTCCACATCACCTCCATGACTCTCCGGACTACTTATGTGTGTTGCTGGTGCTGCAAGAAGACATCACAAAATGTGTACCACGGTATGGTAATTAAGGACACACCTTCACTAGAGAGTTACTTGTAGTTGATCAAGCAGGTCCAACAAGAATCAATGTCATTTTTGCAACAAAATTGATAGTGGTGGGCTACTTGTCTGACAAAATACTCCGAACTTGTTATTGGATCAATACCCATTCAGGTTCAACAGTCGCCTTCTACCTCTGCTTCTAGAAATTCACATTATTTCTAATTTTGAAGATGTATGTCCATCTGTCATCCAAAAAATGATTCCGACAAACTTGACCCCGAAACTGCGCACAATGAAGGTCTTAGCACTGGAATCTATCGGCCCCAACCCAGACCAAGTTGTCAGTTTCTGAGATGCTTTTCGTGCCTGGAGAAGCTATATATTGAGGTGATGTTCCTTTCCTGTTGAATGTTAACCATAAGGGAGTTTGATTTTTGGCACCCTTTTCCAAGTTTACAATGACAATGTACTATGATTTCTGAAGGATTTTTGGAGGATTTCAGTACATACATGCCCCCCCCCATATTGGTTGCTTGATCCATATGGTTACAATCCATAAGTATTTCTCCTTGGATTCATCTGTACTAGTTTTCTTAGGGAACTTTTCATCCACTCCAACCTCTTGTGAAGAAGGCTACATTTTTCTAGATTGTAATCAAATGCCCATGTTAATCATGTCGAATCGAAGATGGCATATTAGGGCATTTTACAATTCTGCAAACCAAATAGGCATGTAGTAGTGTTCAAAACTGCATGTAGGCACTAGATAAGATTAGGCCTGGTGGTGGATAATGTGATAAAATATAACAATCGCATCGAATGCCTACATCCGCATGTCTTAGAAATTACTTTGAACTCCTATCGAGGGACCTTACCGGAGATTATGTTTGCCAGGTTCTTTGTTGTCAGAGCAAGGGTGCTGAAGGTAATGAGGTTTGCCCTACATTTATTTCGCAAAAATGAATGGTTTGTTGATCAGCGCCGTCGGCTGCGGCAGAATGGAATAGGCTCCAAAAAAGCTGAATTTCATTTTGTAACTTCAGATGATAGAGTAATCAGAAGTCATCATGTCAACCACATACATGACTTCTCAGTGGCTAACCCCTTTGAAAAAATTATGAGGTTCCGAAACCAGCCTTACAAGTGGTAATATTAGTTTGAACCTCTCTTATATCCATGTTCAGTGGATCAGCATGGGTGTTTGCAGCTGATGAGCTGAATTTCATTTATAATATCAGTTTGAACCTCGTAATCTTCGAATTTGAGCCATATAACTCTGGAATTTGAACCTTGTAATATTTCGAGCTTTTGTGGTACAATCATTGAAATGGCATCGTATGAGACTCGTATATTGGTAGTACTATTTTGACCTTAATATGAACTGGACTTAAATTCTATTAACCATTATCGAATGTGTCTACCTCGTTGATCTCATAGCACACGATCTGTATAGCTAACTCGACTGCGATCTTTGACATTATTGCACATAGTTGGTTTCTTCAACTGTGTGCCCTGTAGAGCGCAGAATTAATTATCGCACTCGAGTGTCCATCATCACCCTTCTGTGTAACTTTGACCTCATCACCCACGGGTAAACTTATGACCGAAGTCATTCCACACACTTTGTTTTTACAAACCTTTTTGCCAATAAGCGCCCATGATTTGTCCCTCTTATAGCCGACGCGTGGACAAACTAGACGGGCGGGAAGCTTGCGCGGTAAACAGCGCGTTGCTACTTCTTGAGCTTGCGTCGGTTTTTTCCTTGAAGAGGAAAGGGTGATGTAGCAAAGTAGAGATAAGTATTTCCCTTAGTTAAGAACCAGGGTATCAATCCAGTAGGAGATACATGCAAGTCTCCAATCTATGCACCCACACAAACAATCAAACACTTGCACCCAACGCGATAAAGGGGTTGTCAATCCCTTCACAGTCACTTGCAAAGGTGAGACCTGATAGAGATAGATATAAAACCTTACTAAAACATAAAATAAAGCAAAACAAATAAATTCTAGCAAGGTATGATGGAAAGTAGACCCGGGGACCATAGGTTTCACTAGAGGCTTCTCTCTTGAAGGCAAATAATACGGTGGGTGAACAAATTACTGTCGAGCAATTGATAGAAAAGCGCAAAGTTATGACCATATACAAGGCAATGATTATGGATATAGGCATCACGTCCGTGTCAAGTAGACCGAAACGCATCTGCATCTACTACTATTACTCCACACAACGATTGCTATCCAGGATGCATCTAGAGTATTAAGTTCATAAGAACAGAGTAACGCCTTAAGTAAGATGACATGATGTAGAGGGATAAACTCAAGCAATATGATGAAAACCCCATCTTTTTACCCTTGATTGCAATAATACAATATGTGCCTCGCTACCCCTGCTTTGTCACTAGGTGAGGACACCACAAGATTGAACCCAAAACTAATCACCTCTCCCATTGCAAGAGAACTAATCTAGTTGGCCAAACCAAACCAATAATTTGAAGAGAAATACAAAGATATAAAATCATGCATATAAGAATTCAGATAAGATTCAAATAATATTCATAGATAAACTGATCATAAATCCACAATTCATCGGATCTTGACAAACACACTTCAAAAGAATATTACATCAGATTGATCTCCAAGAACAACGAGGAGAACATGGTATTGAGGATCAAAGAGAGAGAACAAGCAATCTAGCTACGAGCTATGTACCCGTAGGTCCATGGTAAACTAATCACGCTTCATCGGAAGGGGAATAGACGCTGGTACAACGAGGTGCTATACAAACAGTTTTTAACCCCTTTCTGCGATGGTGTTCGGAACCGTCGCCAAGTGAGTGACTGCGATAGGGGGTCCTTCACACATGACCCAAAAACCGTCGGGGATATGCCCTCCTAGCACACACACTCGGCAAAATGAGGTCGTGTGCGACTTGTGAGCAATCAAATATGGTTATACGTATAGTAGTGCTAAAAAGTACTATTATACAGGCGAAATCGTTTCCAATCGAAGTACATCCCACACAGTCAGTCCCCACTAAACGTTTCCGTCCGTATGTACATTCCATACAGTCAATCCAAGGAATATGTTTCCGTTAGTATGTACATCTCGCACAGTTAATCAAAGGAAAACGTTTCCATTCGCAGGTACATCACACACAACTTTCCCCATTAAATCATTTGTGATAGCGTTGCCATTGCACACGATATTAACAATTTTATCTTTTGCATTATTGAATGCATCACACATTGTGCGTATAAGAAACTATGTGGCAAAGGTTGTCCATCACACACACTTTTTATGTGGTAATCATTTGCGTATGGTGGCCTAACGCAAACAGTTTTCAAGACGATGTCGTGTGTGATTTTTCATTGATCCAACACGGTTTATTCCTAGAAACTGTGTGTGTTGCTTGAGTACATCGCCCATGGTGTTCTCTCAATAACAATTTGCAATAGAAAAACCTAATTAGCAGGCTAATTGCCCTATTATTAATAATCCATTTATTATAATCTAATTGACATTTTATATTAAGCACACAATATATTTCATTTCCATATTAAGGAAGCAGGATATCATAATTGAAATACATGAGAGTACAACATCATATAGCTTCAGCACTCAGCTACCCCATTACACAACTACACCAGCACCAAGGTTCACATGCAACATCTACCACCTTTCGTAATTAGCATTATAGATGGAACATAGACAGATGAATCTCATCTAGAAAACTGCTGAAGCGGAAGGCGAATATTGAGCCTTCTTTGATGTTGAAGGTCTTTGCAACTTTAGGCCAGTGCTTGTGGATTATTAACCGTCCATCCTTCGTCCTCTTCAGGAACACTTCAAAATATTGAACCGTGGGTGTTGTATGAAAACCTTCCTCGCATCCTGACCATACATGTGGTTTGAGAGGTAATCATGAGTGAACTACTTTGGAAAGGCCTGAAAAGAAGGATATGCATAAATATCTTCTCCAGATTTGAAATGGTGCAAACGAATTAAAAATACAAGGTATAACAGTTAGTACCATCCCGTAGTGAACTGATGTCTTCTTCACTGTGCAGACAAAGATCTTGTTATTTTCTGTCGCTAATTTCTTTATCGTAACAATCTTTTTGAGTGTCTTGACTTGACTGATATTAATGGACAACTCATTTCCACATATGCAAAAAGTGTCAAATAGTGGGTCAAAACCTGTGACAGTAGGACCTAAATGTGCAAGAAAAAATTGTTAAAAACCTAATATTTAAAAACAAGCAGTGGAAAGGTGTGTTATTAACTGCAACAGGCCAAATATTTAAAACAAGCAAATGTAGTCATTCAAACTTGTATTGTGCAGGTCTAAGTACACTAGTTATTGGCCCTGTTTGGATCCATGGGTTAGAGTTGGTTTGAGCTAGTTTGGGATCAAATAGCCCTGAAGTATCCAAACGTGAGGGCTAGTTTGAGCTAGTTGCATCAAACCCACCCAAAACAACTATCCCACCCAAGAGGTGCTGACTGGGGCTAGTTCTCCTACTGCAATTATTGTCAATCTAACACTATCATCCAAACACCTCTTTGGCTAGAGTTAGTTCAGGGTTATTCATTGTTGAGTATCATTGTTATTTAGGAAACGCAGGATAGCGTAGGATATATTCTACCTAGACTTGTACTCCAAGATGACCATGTACTCCTATATACATGCCCACAAGGCTCAAGCAGTACAATCAACTATTCCACCAATCTCTCTCTCTCTCTCCCTTTTAATTTTCATGAGCTAGAAACTAACTCTAACCTCTAGCTAAGTTCGAGTATCCAAATAGTGACATTGTTAAATCAAATGGAAAGGCGCGTTCAATACTCCCTCCGCTCCTTTCCACTCTGCATATAAGAATTGTCTGAAGCAAAACTCCATAAAGTTTGACCTTATTTATATGAAAAAATATCAACATCTAGCATGCTAAAGTTATACAATATGAAAATTTAAGTCATGCCACATGTACTGATATTTATTTCATATTGTGAATGTTGGTACTTTGTTCTATAAAGTTGGTCAAACTTTAAGAGGCCTGACTTTAGACAAATCTTATATGCAAACTAAAAATATTCGGAGGGAGTACAACATGCTTAACAGCAACCAAATATAGTCATTCATAGAGATATTGTAAAATTTGGTATTGATGAAATTGAAATGCACAGTTCATACTATCACATATAGAACATCACACTGTTAATAGCTGAAATAAACAAGGCATACTATGAACAACCAAAGATGGCAATTGAAACTAGACATATGCTAACTACAAACAACCGAACAACCATAACCCGTAGAAATAAACAAGGCTAGTGCAAACAACCTAATATAGCAATAAATACTGGACATGTTCTCACTACAAAAGGGGTTCGAGAAAATAAATCATGGGTTTTGTCACTTGTCACAGATTGGCTCTTCCTCGTGGTCGCCGTCGATGAGGTCCGAATTGCCAGCTGAGGATCCCAGGCCACCGTCATAGAACGTGTGCTTCAAAAATGACAAAAGGGGCTCCATGGCTATGAAGGATAGCAAATTGTTCAAAATGAGCCGTAGGAGATCGGCGGCAGGGCCATCAACGAGATCGACGACTGTCAAACCCGAAGGGTTGGGCGTAGGCAACTTAACTTGTGACATAACCCGTGTCGTCGGTGTCGACGACCTCAATGTCGTAGCCGGCATTCGTGACATGCAATAATACTCTAGCCCTCTGATTGAAAGGCTCAATCCAGGTCCATCCATTGTCGTCAGCTTCCTCGGCGGCCACCTCGCTGACGTCAGGCGAAGAGGCTGCGGTAAAGCTCTTTTGGGCCATTCGTTCCTCGAGCTCCCTAGGAAGAATAGCCGGGATTAGGATGCGACGCTCTGGAGTGGGGGAGGGGGTGGGATTGGGATCTCTAGGAAAGGGGGCATTTCGCAGGCGTCATCTAAGAAACTCAGGGCGACGAGGGTATGTATATCGGTGAGTAAACTGCACGGGCAGACCGGCAGAGGTTGATGATAGAGGCGGCGTGGCGGCAGCAACCTAGCTAGGTTTGGAGCGAGGGAGGGGTGGTGTGTATGTGTGTGAGCGGGGTATTTGGGGGTGTGCGGAGGTGTTCCAAGGTGGTGTTTGAGGAAATGTCGCGGGTACTGAAAGTTTTACTAGGCGGTAGTAAAATGGCGGGGCTACCAGAAATTTGGATCAAGGGATTGAAGCAGAGCGGGGCGGGAGTAAAATGCCGGGGCTACTGAAAATTTGGATCTACTAATTGAAGCAGGGCAGGAGTAACAGACATCGCACACAGTCAAGACATACTAATCGTGTGCTATCAAACTGAAAAAGCATCTACGCAGACGTGGGTAGATAGTTTCGAGATTGCGAGGGAGTAGATATTTTCGAGAGGGGGAGGGAAGCCTCATGGAGCCCAATCTACTTTAACCATGTGGGTGATAGGGGTAGGGGCGCGGCACACGGGTAGTCCTAGGAAACCGTGTCTATTTCATACCCCATCACAGATAGTTGTTGCGTCCGACTCGTCTGTTGTTTACAAATTTGGCCAAAAACACGGGAAAGGGCAGAACACGAACACACTTCCATGTGGACCAAATATATGTATGAAAAGGGTGGTTTGATGTCCAAATACCCAATGCACAACTTTGATGTGGCACCTGTCGCACAAAGCACACATTATTATTGCTAGCCCCCCCCCCCCAAAGACACACACACACACACTTCATGTTGCCAGGAGGCGAATCCTAGCTATGAACGCATGCCCCCAAATACCTAGGCCCGACATCTCATTGTACCGTAACACAAAACCGAAAGGAGTACATCAACCCCCTCCCCTTTTGCTTCCAATCAAATGTGGACCGTGTGTGGGCCCACAGATGTGTTCTTCTAGCGTTACCAAATCACATATTTGATGTGGCACATGTGCATCGCAAATTAACCAGACATCCCCGACCCCACGGAGGTTCATCTAGTATGAAGTAGTACTGTGCCCCCCCCCCCCCCCACACACACACTTCGAGTCGGTGGGAGGGGTTGGGCATCTCACCAAGGTGTATTGTAAGACTGACCAAGAACAATCACCACCTTGGTGGTATGACCTCTCTTGTTTGTTGGGTCAAAGTCATGCATTGACGTTCCACGTGCGGCAACACAAAATAGGCTAGTTTGTCGCTGATAACAACGCGAGGGAGTGCCTGAAGACAACCACCGCATGCATGTGGCCCAAACATATGTATGAATGTCATGTGGTGTTTGAATATACCCAATGCACAACTTTGATGTGGTCGCGTGCTTTTGAAACTTGAAAGTCCCCACATGGAGCAAGGGTTCACGACGCGTAGTGTAGTATATATATAGGGATTCATGTGTATGCGAGCTCTTGGACTTAGGTCTCGAATCTCACCATTATCGACGTATGACTATATGGTATTGTGAACCAAGGGAAGAAGAATCCACCCTGGTAACCTCTCTCGCGTTGTTGGTCGAAGTGATGGACGTCCATGCAGGCCCACGAATATATAGGTCTTCGACGAGAACCAAGCGAGGGAGAGTGTCCTAAGACAACACTGCATGTATATATGTGCCCCAAACATATGTATGGACATGCGAGATGCATGCATATATGTTTGCATACCAAAAGCACAACATTTTGATGTGGCACATGCATGCATCAAAAAACGCATAGTCCCCACACAGATCTGGTTCATGGTGCATCGTGTGCTCACCCCCGCCCCACTTCGACATGGTGGGAGGGATTCGTGCGTACACATGCGCGTGAAGTATATAGTTGCATGTACCGAACTATATAAGCTGAACCAAAATTTAACCGCCTCCTAATTATAAGTCAAATTAACCTCTTTCGCTGTCAGTCGAAGTGATTGACCAAGCGGGCACACAGAGATGGATGAAGCATCTCGCTGATAACCTCGTGAGTGAGTGCTAGAGGACAACTGCCATCGCTTGCTTGTGGGCCAAACACATGTATGGAGATGTGTGGTTGTGATGTTTGAATACCTAATATATATGTAGAACTTTGATGTGGCACCTGCCTCAGAAATCTTTAAGTCCCCCACACGAACCGAGGTTAATGGCACGTAGTATATTGATACGTCTCCAATGTATCTATAATTTTTGATTGTTCCATGCTGGTATATTACCCCTTTTGGATGTTTATGGGCTTTATTTTACACATTTATATCATTTTTGGGACTAACCTACTAACCGGAGGCCCAGCCTGTATTGCTGTTTTTTTTGCCTATTTCAGTATTTCGAAGAAAAGGAATATCAAACATAGTCCAAACAGAATGAAACCTTCGGGAGCGTGATTTTTGGAATGAACGTGATCCAGAGGACTTGGAGTGCAAGTCAAGAAGCAGCCGAGGCGGCCATGAGAGGGTAGGGCGTGCCCACCCCTATAGGGGGCGCCCCCCTGTCTCGTGGGCCCTTCGGGCGGCCACCGACGTACTTCTTCTTCCTATATAAGCCTACGTACCCCGAAAACATCCAGGGAGCCACCGAAACACAATTTCCACCATTGTAACCTTCTGTATCTGCGAGATCCCATCTTGGAGCCTTCGCTGGTGCTCCGCTGGAGGGGGAATCGACCACTGAGGGCTTCTACATCAACACCATAGCCCCTCCGATGAGTTGTGAGTAGTTTACCACAGACCTTCGGGTCCATAGTTATTAGCTAGACGGCTTCTTCTCTCTTTTTGGATCTCAATACAATGTTCTTCCCCTCTCTTGTGGAGATCTATTCGGTGTAAACTCTTTTTGCGGCGTGTTTGTCGAGATCCGATGAATTGTGGGTTTATGATCAAGTTTATCTATGAGAAATATTCGAATCTCTTCTGAATTATTTTATGTATGATTGAGTTATCGTTGCAAGTCTCTTCAAATTATCAGTTTGGTTTGGCCTACTAGATTGATCTTTCTTGCCATGGGAGAGGTGCTTACCTTTGGGTTCAATCTTGCGGTGTCCTTACCCAGTGACAGAAAGAGTTGCAAGGCACATATTGTATTGTTGCCATCGATGATAAAAAGATGGGGTTTATATCGTATTTCTTGAGTTTATCCCTCTACATCATGTCATCTTTCTTAATGCGTTACTCTGTTCATTATGAACTTAATACTCTAGATGCAGGCAGGAGTCGGTCGATGTGTGGAGTAATAGTAATAGATGCAGGCAGGAGTCGGTCTACTTGTCACGGACGTGATGCCTATATACATGATCATGCCTAGATAATCTCATAATTATTCAAGTTTCTATCAATTGCTCGACAGTAATTTGTTCACCCACCATAATATTTATGCTATCTTGAGAGAAGCCTCTAGTGAAACCTACGGCCCCCGGGTCTATCCTTTATCATATTTGCTTTCAATCTACTTTTATTAGCATCTTTACTTTTTGCATCTATAATATAAAATACCAAAAATATATTTATCTTATCATACTATCTCTATCAGATCTCACTTTCGCAAGTGGATGTGAAGGGATTGACAACCCCTTTATTGTGTTGGTTGCGAGTTCTTTGTTCGTTTGTGTAGGTGCGTGGGACTTTTGAGGAGCCTCCTACTGGATTGATACCTTGGTTCTCAAAAACTGAGGGAAATACTTGCGCTACTATTGCTGCATCACCCTTTCCTCTTCGAGGAAAACCAACGCAAGCTCAAGACGTAGCAAGAAGGATTTCTGGCGCCGTTGCCGGGGAGGTCTTCGCTCAAGTCAAAGATACCAAGTAACCATCACAAACCCATCTCCCTCGCATTTACATTATTTGCCATTTGCCTCTCGTTTTCCTCTCCCCCACTTCACCCTTGCCGTTTTATTTGCCCTCTCTTTCCCAATATCTTCTCTCTTTTGCTTGCACTTTCATTTGCTCATTTGGTTGGGTTAGATGCTTATTTATTGCTAAACAGAGAACCTAAGATCTATGGATCCTCATCCACTTTCTAATCTTTTTAAGAGATCCAATTATGATGAACCAATTGCTAGTGAGTTTTGTGCACTAGATTATCTTTATGAAGCTTTGCTCAAAATTTGTGAATCTGAATGTTATGATGAAGAAATTTATGAAGAGATTCACGATAACTCCTTGAATAAAAAGCATGATTGCAATGATTTTCCTATAAATTCTCTTGATGTCAATTGTGCTAATAATATGCAAAACCCTAAGCTTGGGGATGCTAGTTTTGCTATGTCTACTACTTGTTTCAATGATCATGATTGGGGTGATTCTTCTTATAACCTTCAAAATTTATTTAAGCCCCATGATGAATATGAGATTGATAATAGTGTTTGCAATAATATTGAAAGTGGGTTTGGAAGAGTGTCAACTTCAGATCCCACATATTTGGAGTATGTTCAATCTTATGATATTTTTGATAAAAGTGGGTTCGGAAAGGTCATGACTTCAGTTAATGTCAATCCCACTATCTTGGAAGAGTGTCAACTGTGCATGCATGTGGATCATGTTGATAATATGTTTTGTGATAGCTATTTTGTTTAATTTGCCTATGATCCTACATGTAATTATTATGAGAGAGGAAAATATGGTCGTCGAAATTTTTATCTTATTAAATTACCTCTCGTCATGTTGAGATTGCTATCATCTCTTTCTTCTTCCTTGCATATGCTAGTTTTTGCTTGCCTTGAAAATTTGTTTGCTTATAATATGCCTATGCATAGGAAGTATGTTATACTTAGATGTGTTTGTCACGTGTTTCATGATGCTCTCTTTTTTCTTCAACTCTTGTCTTTCATGTGAGAATCATTAAAATTATCAATGCCTAGCTATGGGCGCTAAACGATAGCGCTTGTTGGGAGGCAACCCAACATTTTTCCTTGCTGTTATTCAATAAATTTTGCATCTACCTTCCGTTTAGATGTGTTTTTATCTTTTAATTAGTGTTTGTGCCAAGTAGAACCTATAGGATAACCTATGATCATAGTTGATTTGATTCTGCTGAAAAACAGAAACTTTGCATACACAAATTTAATTTTGTTAAATCACAGAAACGTGCTTTTGCATTTATTTATTTTTCTGATGATCAATAAACAAATTTTCCAGTACTTCCTATTTTTGTAGGATTTTTAGAGTTCCATAAGTTTGCGTTAGTTACAGGTTGCTACAGACTGTTCTGTTTTTGACAGATTATGTTTTTCGTGTGTTGTTTGCTTATTTTGATGCATATATGGCTAGTATGTAAGGGTATGAACCATAGAAAAGTTGGAATACAATAGGTTTAACACCAAAATAAATAAGGAATGAGTTCATTACAGTACCTTATGTGCTGGTTTTGTTTTCTTTCACTAACGGAGCTTATAAGATTTGCTGTTGAGTTTTGTGTTGTGAAGTTTTCAAGTTTTGGGTAAAGATTTTATGGACTATGGAATAAGGAGTGGCAAGAGCCTAAGCTTGAGGATGCCCATGGCACCCCAAGATATTCAAGAATATCCAAAAGCCTAATCTTGGGGATGCCCCGGGAAGGCATCCCCTCTTTCGTCTTTGTTCATTGGTAACTTTACTTGGAGCTATATTTTTATTCGCCACATGATATGTGTTTTGCTTGGAGCGTCGTGTATTATATTAGTCTTTCCTTTTTAGTTTACCACAATCATCCTTGCTGTACACACCTTTTGGGAGAAGCCCACTTGATTAGAATTTGCTAGAATACTCTATGTGCTTCACTTATATCTTTTGAGCTTGATAGTTTTTGCTCTAGTGCTTCACTTATATCTTTTAGAGCATGGCGGTGGATTAATTTTAAAGAAATTGCTAGTATCTCATGCTTCACTTAAATTATTTTGAGAGTCTTTTAGAACAGCATGGTATTTGCTATGGTTACAAATTTAGTCCTAGAATGATGAGCATCCAAGTTAGGTATAATAAAAACTATCATAGGAAGTGAATTGGATGCTATGATCAATTTGTTGCTTGATAATTGTTTTGAGATATAAAGGTAGTAATGTTAGGGTCATGCTAGTGGATAATTATGAAATTGAGAAATACTTTTTGTTGAAGTTAGCAAGTCCCGTAGCATGCACGTATGGTAAAATTTGTGTGACAAATTTGTTGCATGAGGTGCTCTTTTGATTGTCTTCCTTATGAGTGGCAGTCGGGGACGAGCGATGGTCTTTTCCTACCAATCTATCCCTCTTGGGGCATGCGTAGTAATACTTTTCTTCGAGGGCTAAGTAGGCTTTTGCAATAAGTATATGAGTTCTTTATGACTAATGTGAGTCCATGGATATACGCACACTCATCCTTCCACCTTGCTAGCCTCTCTTATTACCGCGCAACTTTCGCCGGTATTGAACCCATTATTTACCTTCCTCAAAACAGCCACCATATCTACTTATTATGGCATTTCCATAGCCATTCCGAGATATAGTGCCATGCAACTTTCCACCATTCCGTTTATTATGACACGTTTCATCATTGTCATATTGCTCTTTGCATGATCATGTAGTTGACATCGTATTTGTGGCAAGGCCACCTTCATAATTTTCATACATGTCGCTCTTGATTCATTGCACATCCCGGTACACCGCCAGAGGCATTTATATAGAGTCATATTTTGTTCTAGCTTTGAGTTGTAACTCTTGAGTTGTATATCCATAAACGTGTGATGATCTTCATTATTAGAGCATTGTCTCGGTGAGGAAAGGATGATGAAGACTATGATTCCCCCACAAGTCGGGATGAGACTTTGGACTTTACAAAAGAAAAAAAAGAGAAGAAAAAAAGAGAAAGGGCAAAAGAAAAAAAAAGAAGAAAGGCCAAAGAAAAAAAAGGAAATAGAAAAAAAGAGAAAAAAAGGAAAAAAATAAAATCAGAGAAAAAGGGAGAAGGGACAATGGTACTATCTCTTTTTCCACACTTGTGCTTCAAAGTAGCACCATGATCTTCATGATAGAGAGTCCCCTATATTGTCACTTTCATATAATAGTGGGAATTTTTCATTATAGAACTTGGCTTGTATATTCCAATGATGGGCTTCCTCAAAATGCCCTAGGTCTTCGTGAGCAAGCAAGTTGGATGCACACCCACTTAGTTCTTTTTTTGAGCATTCATATATTTATAGCTCTAGTGCATCCGTTGCATGGCAATCCCTACTCACTCACATTGATATCTATTGATGGGCATCTCCATAGCCCGTTGATACGCCTAGTTGATGTGAGACTGTCTTCTCCCTCTTTTTGTCCTCACAACCACCATCTTTTACCACCCAAGTGCTATGTCCATGGCTTACACTCATGTATTGCGTAAGAGTTGAAAAAAGCTGAAGCGCGTTAAAAAGTATGAAACAATTGCTCGGCTCGTCATCGGGGTCGTGCATGATGGGAGTATTTTGTGTAATGCAGATGAAGCATGGCCTAACTATATGATTTTGTAGGGATAAGCTTTCTTTGGCTATGCTATTTTGATAGGACATGACTATTTGTTAGTATGCTTTGAAGCATTATTATTTTTATGTTTTATAAGATTTTATCTTGAATCATTTGGATCTGAACATTCATGCCACCATAAAGAAAATTACATTGAGAATTATGCTAGGTAGCATTCCACATCAAAAATTCTGTTTCTATCATTTACCTACTTGAGGACGAGCAGGAATTAAGCTTGGGGATGCTTGATACGTCTCCAACGTATCTATAATTTTTGATTGTTCCATGCTGTTATATTACCCCTTTTGGATGTTTATGGGCTTAATTTTACACATTTATATCATTCTTGGGACTAACCTACTAACCGGAGGCCCAGCCCGTATTGCTATTTTTTTTGCCTATTTCAGTATTTCGAAGAAAAGGAATATCAAACGGAGTCCAAATGGAATGAAACCTTCGGGAGCGTGATTTTTGGAATGAACGTGATCCAGAGGACTTGGAGTGCAAGTCAAGAAGCAGTCGAGGTGGCCATGAGAGGGTAGGGCGCGCCCACCCCTATAGGGAGCGCCCCCTGTCTCGTGGGCCCCTCGGGCGGCCACCGACGTACTTCTTCCTCCTATGTAATCCTACGTACCCCGAAAACATCCAGGGAGACACTGAAACACAATTTCCACCGCCATAACCTTCTGTATCCACGAGATCCCATCTTGGAGCCATCGCCGGCGCTCCACTGGAGGGGGAATCGACCACGGAGGGCTTCTACATCAACACCATAGCCCCTCTGATGAGTTGTGAGTAGTTTACCACAGACCTTCGGGTCCATAGTTATTAGCTAGATGGTTCTTCTCTCTTTTTGGATCTCAATACAATGTTCTCCCCCTCTCTTGTGGAGATCTATTCGATGTAAACTCTTTTTACGGTGTGTTTGTCCAGATCCGATGAATTGTGGGTTTATGATCAAGTTTATCTATGAGAAGTATTTGAATCTCTTCTGAATTCTTTTATGTATGATTGAGTTATCTTTGCAAGTCTATTTGAATTATCAGTTTGCTTTGGCCTACTAGATTGATCTTTCTTGTCATGGGAGAAGTGCTTAGCTTTGGGTTCAATCTTGCGGTGTCCTTACCCAGTGACAGAAAGGGTTGCAAGGCACGTATTGTATTGTTTCCATCGAGGATAAAAAGATGGGGTTTATATCATATTGCTTGAGTTTATCCCTCTACATCATGTCATCTTGCTTAATGCGTTACTATGTTCTTTATGAACATAATACTGTAGATGCAGGCAGGAGTCGGTCGATTTGTGGAGTAATAGTAGTAGATGCAGGCAGGAGTCGGTCTACTTGTCACGGACGTGATGCCTATATACATGATCATGCCTAGATAATCTCATAATTATTCGCTTTTCTATCAATTGCTCGACAGTAATTTGTTCACCCACCGTAATACTTATGCTATCTTGAGAGAAGCCTCTAGTGAAACCTATGGCCCCCGGGTCTATCCTTTATCATATTTGCTTTCAATCTACTTTTATTTGCATCATCTATAATATAAAATACCAAAAATATATTTATCTTATCATACTATCTCCATCAGATCTCACTTTCGCAAGTGGCCGTGAAGGGATTGACAACCCCTTTATTGCGTTGGTTGCGAGTTCTTTGTTCGTTTGTGTAGGTGTGTGGGACTTTTGAGGAGCCTCCTACTAGATTGATACCTTGGTTCTCAAAAACTGAGGAAAATACTTACACTACTATTGCTGCATCACCCTTTCCTCTTCAAGGAAAACCAACGCAAGCTCAAGACGTAGCATATATATACGTTTCCCCCCTCCCCTCTTCGACGCGTAATATATACTCCTACGTACCATAACACAACCCAAAAATAATCCTCCTTGTTCGTCAAAGTACTTTTCTCGTTGTGTCATATATTAGATGGACGACGACCTCACAGGCCCATGGAGGGAAGACTGGCAGGCGAATGAGTGACAACCATCGTCTGCATGTGGCCGAATGTGTTGGTGATGTTTTTAATACCCAATATGCACAACTTTTGGTGGCACCTGCCTTGGAAACCGAAAAGTCCCCACACGGAGCGAGATCGATTCATGACGTGTGTAGTATATATGTTCCGCCCAGAACCCCTCCTCCCCTCTTCAACACGTACTATATACTCCTACCGCAACACAACCCAACAAGAAACCTCCTTGCTGGGTCAAAGTGATGGAGGACAACCTCATGGGCCCATGGATGGAAGCATCGCATGTGAGTGATTGTCCTATATGACGTGTAGTATTGCCCCGGCCACCCTCTTCAACGCGTACTATATATATACTCCTACCGTACGTATAACAAAAACCAAAAAATGACCATCCTTGTTGGTCAAATTAACCTCTATCGTCGCATGTCATAGTAGTGGATGGCGACCTCGCGGGCCCACGCGAGTGAGTGTCCTAGGACCACTGCGTGCATGTGGCCCAAAGATGCATGTCAAACTTCTTTTGTAGCAAACATGCGACCAAAGGAGTTTAGTGTTGAGAAATGAAAAAATAGATAACACCTATCCGGTTTTTATAAATTGATTGATTTCCCAGGGATTTAAATGTGCGAAAATAAAATTTGATCTACATGAGAACCGTGATAGTGCACGAAAATGGATTGCAAAATCATATGTGTACGTGTCCCTGGGTGCATGTTTAGTCCCCATGCAAGAAATTTCTCACATCCAGAATCTTGATTTTAAAATCCAATAAATCCAAAACTAAGTTGAAACTCATGAAACTTATTGTGGTGTCATATGGGCACCAATAGACTGTGATATTTAAAAAAAATGAGACAAGTTTTGATATAATCTTCTTACATACAAGAAATTATAAATAATTATCAACCAATATTGCAAACGAACTATTTATTCGAACCGTGTGCTTTAGACCAACAGAATGTAAGTGCAGTGCTTCGGTTAAGCAATACAGCGGCAGAATTAATCCTCAAAAAGGAAAAATCAATATAATATGTGCCACACACGCGTCCTGTGTGCCGTACGAGCATGCATGAGTTGACGAGACGCATGCTAGCAGGCAGACCGGGAGGCCGAGGCATGCACATGTTCGCTACGCACTCACCGTGGGGCGTGCTAGTAGTTGTGTGAAATAACGGTAGGCGTGCTGATACGTCTCCAACATATCTATAATTTTTGATTGTTCCATGCTATTACATTATCTGTTTGGGATGTTCTATATGCATTAATATGATATTTTATACTATTTTGGGACTAACCTATTAACCTAGAGCCTAGTGCCAGTTCCTGGTTTTTCCTTGTTTTTGAGTTTCGCAGAAAAGGAATACCAAACGGAGTCCAAACGGAATGAAACCTTCACGATGTTTCTTCTTGGACCAGAAGACAACCAGGAAACTTGGAGATGAAGTCAGAGGAGCCACGAGGCCGCCACAAGGACAGAGGGCGCGCCTAGGGGGTAGGGCGCGCCCCCCACCCTTGTGGGGCCCTCATGCAACTCCTAACCTAATTCTTTTGCCTATGTACTCCCATATATCCCCAAACCAACAGGGGCATCCACGGAAACACTTTTCCGCCGCAGCAACCTTCTGTACCCGTGTGGTCGCATCTAGGGGCCTTTTTCGGCGTCCTACCGGAGGGGGATTCAATCACGGAGGGCTTCTACATCAACTCTATTGCCCTTCCGATGAAACGTGAGTAGTTTATCACAGACCTACGGGTCCATAGCTAGTAGCTAGATGGCTTCTTCTCTCTCTTTGATTCTCAATACCATGTTCTCCTCGATGTTCTTGGAGATCTATTTGATGTAATACTTTTTTGCGGTGTGTTTGCCGAGATCTTATAAATTGTGGATTTATGATCAACTTATCTATGAATATTATTTGAATCTTCTCTGAATTCTTATATGCATGATTTGATATCTTTGCAATTATTTTTGAATTATCGTCTTGGTTTGGCAACTAGATTGGTTTTTCTTGCAATGGGAGAAGTGCTTAGCTTTGGGTTCAATCTTGCGGTGTCTATTCCCAGTGACAGTAGGGGCAGCAAGGCACATATTGTATTGTTGCCATCGAGGATAAAAGATGGGGTTTTCATCACATTGCTTGAGTTAATTCCTCTACATCATGCCATCTTACTTAATGTGTTACTCTGTTCTTTATGAACTTAATACTCTAGATGCATGTTGGATAGTGGTCGATGTGTGGAGTAATAGTAGTAGATACAGAATCGTGTCGGTCTACTTGACACGGACGTGATGCCTATATTCATGATCATTGGCTTAGATATCATCATAACTTTTCGCTTTTTTCCATCAATTGCTCGGCATTAATTTGTTCACCCACCGTATTATTTGCTATCTTGAGAGAAGCCTCTAGTGAAATCTATGGCCCTCGGGTCTATTTTCCATCATACAAGTTTCTGATCTACAATATTAGTTTACGATCTACTATTCTTGCAATCTTTTACTTTTTGATCTATAAACCAAAAATACCAAAAATATTTACTTTATCGTTTATCTATCTCTATCATATCTCACTTTTGCAAGTAACCGTGAAGGGATTGACTACCCCTTTATCGCGTCGGGTTCAAGTTTGTGCAGGTATTCGGTGATTCGTGCATTGTATCCTACTGGATTGATACCTTGATCCTGAAACTGAGGGAAATACTTATCTCTACTTTGCTGCATCACCCTTTCCTCTTCAAGGGAAAAACCAACGCAAGCTCCAAAAGTAGCAGGAAGAATTTCTGGCGCCGTTGCTGGGGATATCTACGCTAATTCAAGACATACAAGGTACCCATCATAAACTCTCATCTCTTGTATTACATTATTCACCATTCCCCTCTCGTTTTCCTCTCCCCCACTTCTAAAATAATTTTTGAAAAGATTTTCCTTTTCTTTGCCCCTCTTTTGTTTGTCTTCTTCTTACCTTTTGTGTGCTCATGTGTTGGATCACTTCATTGTCACGATGGCTCAAGAGAATACCAAATTGTGTGACTTTTCCAACACCAACAACAGTGATTTTATTAGCACTCCGATTGCTCCCGCCACTAGTGCAGAATCTTGTGAAATTAGTGCCGCTTTTCTTAATCTTGTTATGAAAGATCAATTTTCTGGCCTTCCTAGTGAAGATGTCGCATCCCATCTAAACAATTTCGTTGATTTGTGTGATATGCAAAGAAAGAAAGATGTGGATAATGATATTGTTAAATTTAAGCTATTTCCGTTTTCACTTAGAGATCATGCTAAAACTTGGTTTTCATCTTTGCCTAAAAATAGTATTGATACATGGAACAAGTGTAAAGATGCTTTTATCTCTAAGTATTCCTCCCGCTAAGATCATATCCCTTAGGCATGATATTATGAATTTTAAGCAACTTGATCATGAACATGTTGCACAATCTTGGAAGAGGATGAAATTGATGATACGAAATTTCCCTACGTATGGTTTGAATTTCTGGATGATTATACAAAAAATTTATGCCGGGCTGAATTTTGCTTCTAGAAATCTTTTAGATTCGGCCGCGGGAGGTACTTTTATGGAAATTACTTTAGTAGAAGCTACTAAACTCCTAGATAATATTATGGTTAATTATTCTCAATGGCACACCGAAAGATCTTCCACTAGTAAAAAAGTGTCAAAGAGTTTATGAGTTTGCAAAAGAATTTCAATGCTTTGATTGAAGAAAAATTCTCAAGACTGATGGTTTGGCTAGGAACGTAGATAGAATTTCTCTTCATGTTGATTCTTTGACACTTAGATCTATTCCATCCAAGCATGATATTAATGAGTCTCTCAAAGCGATGAGAATTTCCATTGATGAGTGCAAAAAAGAACCGCTAAGATGCGTGCTAAACGAGATTTGTTTGAAAAAGCGTGTTCTTCTAGTTTTCATTAAAATAATCATGAAGATCTTAAGGTGATTGATGTGACTCCTATTGAATCTTCATTTTCTAATATAAATCTTGATAGAGATGGGACTGGAGATGAGTCAACTTTAGTTAAAAGGCGTCCCAAGGATTCAGAGTTTTTAGATCTTGATGCAAAAAATCATAAAAGTGGGATTTGAGAGGTCAAAACTTTAAGTACCAATAAACCCACTCTTTTGGATTTCAAGGAATTTATTTATGATAACTGTTCTTTAATAGATTGTATTTCCTTGTTGCAATCCATGTTGAATTCTCCCCATGCTTATAATCAAAACAAAGCTTTTACTAAACATATCATTGATGCCATGATGCAATATTTTGAAGAAAAGCTTGAATTAGAAGTTTCTATCCCTAGAAAACTTTAAGATG
>NC_057813.1:86474048-86492547 GCF_018294505.1 Triticum aestivum
TTTGGTTATAAATTTAGTCCTAATATGATAGGCATCCAAGAGGGATATAATAAAAACTTTCATATAAAGTGCATTGAATACTATGAGAAGTTTGATTCTTTATGATTGTTTTGAGATATGAAGATGGTGATATTAGAGTGATGCTAGTGAGTAATTGTGAATTTGAGAAATACTTGTGTTAAAGTTTGTGATTCCCGTAGCATGCACGCATGGTGAACCGTTATGTGATGAAGTCAGAGCATGATTTATTTTTTTGATTGTCTTCCTTATGAGTGGCGGTCGGGGACGAACGATGGTCTTTTCCTACCAATCTATCCCCCTAGGAGCATGCGCCGAGCACTTCTGTTTGATAACTAACATATTTTTGCAATAAGTATGTGAGTTCTTTATGATTAATGTTGAGTACATGGATAATACTCACTCTCACCCTTCCACCATTGCTAGCCTCTCTTGTGCCGCGCAACTTTCGCCGGTACCATACACCTACCATATACCTTCCAAAAAACAGCCACTATACTGTAAGTGCATCTAGTGCCACCCCTAGTTGGTTTTGGAGTATTGACGAGAAAGTTGGTTGAGGGACTAATGCGTTTGTGAGAATTGCAGGATAACGCAGGTGGTGTCCCTCATTGATTCGGTTTACCTACCGGAGATGACCCCTAAAAATGTATGAAGACATTGAAGACAATGGTGGTATGAGAAGATATTCATATTGAAGACTATGACATGAGAAGACATTGCGTGAAGACTATGGAGCGCGAAGACTGTGTAGATTCCTTGCTTCCTTTTCTTCTTTGTTGAGTCATAGGAACCACCATACTGTTAAGTGGGGTCCAAGTGAACTAAGTCAGAGTGACTGAAGTGATGCTCAACCCAAATCCTATGTCTTCGAGCAAAGACAATGAGAGAAAATCTTATCCAGAGTTGGATGAGTCAGCTTTGCTTGTAGCCCAAGTAAAGTTGCCGCGTATGTTTGAAATATCACTGTTGGAACACGTGTCAGTTCCTTAGTGACCTAGGGTCATTTCGGACAAATCAGGTCGGGTTGCCTTGTGGCTATAAATACCCACCCCCTAGACCATAAATTGGTGGCTGCTCAGAGTTAGTTTATGGCTTTTGTCGTTTTGAGAGCAACCCACCTCGAAGCCTTTGAGAGAGAAATCCTTGCAAGGACAAAGCCCAAACAACCAGAGCCAAAGAGTGTTAGGCATCACTGAAGTATTTATGTCTGTGTGACCTGAAGACTTATTACACTTGAGGACTGTGTATCCTCCAGCCGGTTAGGCGTCGCGTTCTGAGCATCCAAGAGTCATTGTGGATTGTCGGGTGAACAAAGTCTGTGAAGGTTTGGAAGTCTACCTTGAAGACTTACCAGAGTGATTGGGCGAGGACTAAGTGTCCTTAGCTCAAGGGGAATAAGGTGAAGACACGGTCTTCTGAGTTGAATCTCAGCCTCCCTAACCAGACGTACAGTTTTCACAGCAACTGGAACTGGTCCAACAAATCCTGTGTCTTCAACAAGTGACTGGTTCTATCTCTTCCCTCCTTTACTTTGAGTTTGTCTTCGTGAAGTCATTACTTATCTGTCTTATCTGATTGACTTCATTGCTTGACTACTATTGTTGATTGGCTTCGTACTATCTTCCATCCTGATCCTACTACCTAGCTGCTATTAGTCTTCGTACGTTAACGCTATTGCATAATTGACTATGGCTTGCCTGTTGTAGTTTATCTTCCGCTACATATCAATTAGGTCATTTCTATTGTTTGTCTTCGAAACTTCCATGTTTTGAAGACTTTGATAAAAATCGCCTATTCACCCCCCCTCTAGTCGATAACTAGCACTTTCAATTGGTATCAGAGCAAGGTACTCCCTTGTTCTGTGTGATTCGGTTTAACCACCTGGAGTTTAGCTATGTTGACTGCAGGGATAATCAAAGTCTCCGCTGCTTGCCCCGTGTTCGATGGAACAAAATATCCCACCTGGAAGAATAAGATGCGCATGCATCTTGAAGCCATTGATGTCGACCTCTGGTATGTCGTCAAGAATGGTGTTCCCAAAACTTGTGAAGGTGTCACTCCTACTGATGTCAAGAAGTTCATTCAACTCGACTCGACTGCAAAGAACATCATCTGTGGTCATCTGACCAAAGGACAGTATGGCCGTGTGAGTGCTCTGGAAACGTCAAAGCTAGTCTGGGACTGGCTATCCAAGGTCAATGAAGGCATCTCTACACAGAGAGACCAGAGGATCAGTGTTCTTCGCAATCTCTTCAATCGCTTCAAGAGAAACAACAATGAAAATGTCCAGCTCATGTTTGATCGCCTCACTGATATCACAAATGAACTTCAAGCTCTTGGCGCAACTGAGATTACCAAGCATGAAATCGTCAAGACACTGCTGAGATCACTTGACAGCTCCTTTGACACCCTTGCCCTCATGATACAAGAACGTCCTGACTTCAAGACACTCGATTCGTCTGATATACTTGAGAGGCTCAACACACATGAGTTCTAGCTTTCTGAGAAAAGAAATATCTATGGCCCCAACTATGGCCGAACTCGTGCTTTGAAGGCAAAAGTTGTTTCCTCATCTGAAGAAGAAGAATCTGATTGCGGTTCTGACGATCCTGAAGACATTGGAAGGGAGCTTGCTATGCTTGTGAAGAAGTTCCAGAAATTCACCAAGAAGAAGGGCTTCAGAAAGTCTTCACGATCCAGTTCAAGAAATGATGAAGCTTCCACTCAAGACAACAAGAAGAGAACATGTCACAAGTGTAAGAAGCCTGGGCACTACATCTCTGAGTGTCCTCAGTGGGACAACGAGAAGAAGAGGAAGAAGAGCAAGGAATATGACTCTGATGACAAGAAGAAGAAGAAATCTTCGAAGTCTTCTTCCAAGTCCTCATCAAGGTCTTCATCTCACAAGAAGAGCTCATCTGGCAAGGCTCATGCTTTTGTTGGCAAGGAAATGGATTTAGAGGAGGAGTCTGCTTCTGAGGAGGCAGAGATGGAATCTGAAGCTGAGTCCGACTCTGGTGTTGCAAGTCTGGCTCTGGCCACAGCCTACGTCGCAAAGTCCATCTTCAACACTGAAGACAATGACTCCCACACCAACACTGATGATGACAAGGATGATCCTGCTCCCACCTACTTCTTCATGGCATGCGGTGCCAAGGTAAAATCGCACGATGCTTACTTTCAAACATCAAGTGAAGATGACTCTGATTGTGAATCTAAACCCAGCTACAAAACATTTGCTAAAATTGCTACTGAACAACAAAGGGCTATGGAACATACTCAAAAACTGTTAGACAAAAGCGATGACCTGTTGGATGCGGAAATGACACGTTCACAGTCCTTAGTTGAAGACATAAAAAATCTTCATGCTAAGTATCAAGAACTTGAAAGTCTTCATGAGACGCTCTCAACCACGTATGAAAAGCTCTCCTATGATTATCTTCAAAGGAAGCAAGAGCTTGAGAAACTGAAAGTGACTCATGAAGATCTTCAAAAAGAGAATGAGTCATTTCGCACTCAACAGATCAGTCCCACTTAGGATGAATTTGAACCACCATGCTTAAAATGCATTGAGCGTGATAACGCTACCTCTATTGTTGAATGTTCCACTGCTGCTACTGTTGCTCTGTCTTCAACAACTGATGTGGTAACTAACCCCTCTTCTGAGGATACCACTACTATTGCTGATGAAAATGCTAGGTTGAAGACATTGCTTGAAACAGGGATGTACAAAAGTTTGAAGGGACATCAGACACTCTGCGATGTCCTCAAAAAGCAGATTCTGAACCGAAACCCTAGGAAAGAGGGTGTTGGGTTCGAGAGGAAAATTAATGCTGATGGTTCCTATTGGAAGCCTGAGCAGTATCCCAAAACCACATGGGTTGCTGCAAAGGAACCTTCAGTGGATCCATCCACTTTATCTGGATTTACCTATGCTAATCCTATTATCATTGATGAATCCTTTGATGCAAACTATAAACTGTTCAAAAATCAGAATGGTGAAGTGTTTGCCAGGTATATTGGTACTAATTGCAGGAATGGACCTCCTATGAAGAAGATCTGGGTTCCAAAAAGCTGCCTTGAGAATCTTCCAGTGAATGTCATCATGACACCACCAGGGAAGAAGACAAACCCCAGACCAAAGGCATCATATGGTCCAACGGCTACTTACGAACACATGACTCACTTGAGTCACCCTAACGCCAATGTTTTGCAGAGAAATCATACTCAGACTCATGAATATGAGCATGTGTCTTCAAACCGCCATGTTCATAGAACTAAGAACTTTTCTTCTTATTCACATGAGTATCATTCATTTCCTGCAAGGCTATTTGCTAGGGCTTCAAAGCCGAAATTCTCAGATGCTGCACTTAGACTCATTGCTTCTAAGCCACCCCTGAAAATGTGGGTGGTGAAGAAGAATTAACTCTATTTTGTAGAATGCGGTCTCCAGCCAGCAATCAATGGCGTCCGATATTATTGCTGGGGACCTAAAACATAAAGGGACGCATGATAAAATGACTTACTATGTATTCCACATATGAATCTCTTATATGTCATATTGTGTTCTAATCTTGATCTATGCTGTGATAATCCTGTATGCATAAAATGCTTATGCTTCACAACATACCTTGTGAAGCCTATCCTCCTAACTGCAATGTAGGGCATGTCACCAAAAGCTTCAGAATGGATTATTGACAGCGGATGCACTAATCATATGACTGGTGATCAAAGTCTTCTCATGGACTCAACCTTACGTCCATCCGACAAAAGTCAAATCACATTTGCTGACACTAGTAAAAGCAAAGTATTGGGTCTAGGTAGAGTTGCAATCTCTAGGGATCAACACATGGATAAAGTGATGCTTGTTGAATCCCTTGGGTTCAACTTAATGTCTGTCTCAATGCTTTGTGACTTAAACATGATTGTGCTATTTGGAAAATATCGTTGCCTTGTACTAATGGAATCTGACAAATCTCTAGTCTTTGAAGGATATAGGAAAGATGATCTATACGTGGTAGATTTCTCAACAGGTCCACAGCTTGCCGTATGTCTTCTCACAAAAGCTTCAGAGTGCTAGCTCTGGCATCAAAGGCTAGGACATGCTAGCATGAGGAACTTACACTCACTTGTCAAGAAGAAGCATGTCATTGGCATCGAAGATGTCAAGTTCAAGAAGGATCATCTGTGTGGTGCCTGTGAAGCTGGAAAGATGACAAGGGCAAAGCACCCCTCGAAGACAATCATGACAACATCTCAACCCTTGGAGCTGTTACACATGGACTTATTTGGACCTACTCACTACTCCACCCTCACAACAACTGCCTGTCTCTATGGTTTCGTCATTGTTGATGACTACTCAAGATACACATGGGTTCATATAATTCTTTACAAGACTTAAGTGCAAGATGTCTTCAGGCGCTTCGCAAATCGAGCAATGAACAATTATGGTGTGAAGATCAAGCATATCAGAAGTGACAATGGCACTGAATTCAAGAACACAGGACTTGATCTGTATCTGGATACAATGGGAATCACTCATGAGTTCTCTGCTCCGTACACACCTCAGCAAAATGGCATCGTTGAGCACAAAAACAAAACCCTCATTGAGATGGCTCGAACAATGCTAGATGAATACAAGACACCAAGAAAGTTCTGGCCTGAAGCTATTGATACAGCCTGTCACATCATCAACCGTGTTTACATCCACAAGCTTTTGAACAAAACATCATGTTAGCTCCTTACTGGCAAGAAGCCAAATGTCAGTTACTTCAGAGTATTTGGAGCTAGATGCTGGATCAAGGATCCCCATCACAAGTCAAAATTTGCACCTAAGGCTCACGAAGGCTTCATGCTTGGCTATGGAACGGACTCACACTCCTACAGAGTCTTCAACCTCTTTCTCTATAAGATCGTTGAAACTGTGGATGTGAAATTTGATGAAACCAATGGTTCACAAAGAGAAATTCTGCCAAGTACACTAGATGAAGCTCCTCCAAGCGAATCTATCAAGCTGATGAGAACTGGTGAAATCATGCCTTCTGAAGCACATCTTGAAGAGGAACTTATCATCTCTGCACCAAATCAACCTGAAGACACTGCTCAGACCGAAGACAATCCTCCCAATGATGACAATGATCAGCCAGAGCAAAATCTTCATCCTGTTCATCCTCGTGTTGCAAATGAAGTACAAATCGAGAAGATAATTGACAGCATCAACGCGCCTGGTCCGCTTACTCGCTCAAGAGCAACACAGTTAGCAAACTTCTGTGGCCACTTTTCATTTGTGTCAATATCAGAACCCAAGAAAGTTGCTGAAGCTTTTATGGAACCTGAATGGATTCAAGCCATGCAAGAAGAACTTCAACAGTTCAAGCTGAATAATGTTTGGGAACTTGTCAAGCGACCTGACCCTCGCAAGCATAACATTATTGGAACGAAATTGATATATCGAAACAAGCAAGATGAGCATGGTCAAGTCGTCAGAAACAAAGCACATCTTGTGGCTCAAGGATATACTCAAGTTGAAGGAATTGACTTCGATGAAACATTTGCTCCTGTTGCTAGGCTTGAAGCCATTCGCATACTGCTAGCCTACGCTAATCATCACAACATCTTGCTATATGAAATGGATGTAAAGAGTGCATTTCTCAATGGCAAGATTGAAGAAGAAGTATATGTCGCACAACCACCTGGCTTTGAAGATCCAAAACATCCTGATATGGTGTACAAGCTAAACAAAGCACTGTATGGCCTCAAACAAGCTCCTCGTGCCTGGTATGATACAATCAAAGACTTCCTGAAGAGCAAAGGCTTCAAACCTGGATCCCTCGATCCCACACTCTTCATGAAGACATATGATGGTGAACTGTTTGTGTGCCAAATATATGTGGATGACATAATCTTCGGCTGCACCAACCAAAAGTATAGTGATGAGTTTGGATACATGATGCAAGAGCAATATCAGATGTCCATGATGGGAGAACCGAAGTTCTTCCTTGGTCTTCAAATTCGTCAGCAACGAAATGGCATCTTCATATCTCAAGAAAAATACCTCAAAGATTGTCTGAAGAAGTTTGGAATGGAAGACTGCAAAGGCTACACGACGCCAATGCCAGCCAAACACCATCTTGGTCCCGACGACAATGGTAAAGAGTTCGATCAAAAGGTATACCGCTCCATGATTGGTTCTTTACTTTATCTATGTGCATCTAGGCTAGATATTATGCTTAGTGTTTGCATGTGTGCTCGATTCCAAGCGGCACCAAAGGAATCGCATCACTTAGCTGTGAAGCGAATTCTTCGATATTTGGCTTACACCCCAACACTCGGATTATGGTATCCCAAGGGCTCAAAATTTGATTTGGTTGGATTCTCGGATGCTGATTATGCTGGTGACAAGGTGGATCGCAAGTCTACATCACGCACATGTCATTTTCTTGGTCGATCACTTGTCTGTTGGTCTTCAAAGAAGCAGAATTGTGTATCACTCTCAACTGCTGAATCTGAATACACTGCTGCTGGATCCTGTTGTGCTCAGCTTCTATGGATGAAGCAAACTCTCAAGGATTATGGCATCAACCTGAAACAAGTACCTCTCTTCTGCGACAATGAAAGTGCCATCAAGATAGCCAACAATCCAGTCCAACACTCGAAGACAAAGCACATTGAAATTCGTCATCACTTTCTCAGAGATCATGTCATGAAGAAAGATATCGATATCATTCACGTCAACACTGAAGAGCAACTTGCAGATATTTTCACAAAGCCCTTGGATGAGAAAAGGTTTTGCAAGTTACGGTGTGAGCTAAATATCTTGGAATCCTCGAATGTCCTATGATCAGGCACACATCCTAACACTTATGCATGTTGATGACTTAGAGGTGCAACACACAAAGTAATGTATATCTTCAATCAATGAAGATTTACACTCTAAGTATGAATACATTAACATGGAATTTGACTTCGGAGCGCCATGATAATTGTGCGCCGTGTCTAGGTCTAATACTTCCTATACGGTAGGTAACGCCACCACCAAATTTCTCTGTTTGAAGTTTTTCACTCATGGCATTACTTTTGCAAAGACTTCGCATTTGGTTTGTCTTCAGTTTCAATTTATCTTCATGATTTTCTGCGCTATGATGATTTGATTGCATATATGTATACATACTAGCGCCCTGTCGTCTACAGCATTCACTTATAGCTATGTCTTCAAGTTGAATCTTTTGAACTAAGTGAATGTGATCGGACCCTAACCCCTCTATGCTATCTATCTCAAACTCTATCTGTCCAAATCATATGCATTCTATTGAAACTGTCGAATGTCTTCTCTGTGTCCTAGTCAGCAGAAGACACAGAGACAAACATCAAGTCCTATTTAAATGATTCATCTTTATTGTTGATATCCGGAGAAGCCGGAACGAACATCCGACAAACTTGGCGGGCGTGGGAACGTGGGACAATTCTAAGTATGTTGCATGCTTGCCATGTACCCCTCAGATGTGAACCGCCAGGGGCACCAGCGTAATTGCGTTGTGTCTCTCACCTACTTATAAATACTTGTCCCCTGCGGTAAAGAAATCCTTCTTCCACCTCTCCACCTCCGTCAAAACCCTAGCGCCACCGCTAGCTCGCGACGACGCCGGCGACGAAGCGCTTAGCTGCCGCGACTTCTCCGACGCCGTCCTCACGCCGGCCGCGGACATCGTCCTCTCCACCGTCGTCGTAGGTGTCCTCTGTCGCCAAGTTAGGGCACGGTGGGCTGAACTGTTCGGTCTCCTATTCTTCCCATCTAGCAGTTCTTCGTGCGGAAATTATAACTCTATTTTTACCACCTTTTTGATCTTCAAGATCCATCTTGTTTACCAAAAGTAGTTTCTGCCTATTCAATGTTAGATCTATTCTGTCTGCATCTCATACTGCCGAGTCAATTCACTTAGATTTCCTGTCTAGTTTGATTCCTCACTTGTACTCATTCACGGATTGGTACAAATCTGGAACCAACTCACCTATATAAGTGAATGTATTCGCATCATGAGGTCAATATCTTCAAACTGATTTATCTTCAAAATCTTCTGAGAATGCATATGACCTCTTCCCCTTCCCTCGCATCTCTAATGCTGTCACAGGTACATGTCCGTGGGAGAATCCCTTGGTTCTCATAGTCTGCATTCGTTTGCAGAATACTTACAGCATCATATAAATTCTCCTGAAGCCAGTTCCTCCTTGACCACCAAGCGTAAATCTCTGAAGCCTCTGAACGTATTGAAGCCATTCAGCTTGAAGTTCATGGCTGCAGAAAAATCAGCAAGGAAGGGTGGCAGACAACGTCGTGGGGGAACATCAAGGGATCTGCCTGATGATCTGGCAGAAATGTATAAAATAGATCCTGAAGAAGATTACAATCAGCGCAAGACTCGGATCCAATGGATTCGACGCTATTGGGCTGAACAGTCGTACAAGTACAAGTTCGTCACCCAGGAGTTCACAGAGAAAAATGCTATCAAGAGCCCTTGGGGTGATATTCTCTATCGAGGCCTTCCCCCCAAGAACAAAGTTGAAGCCATTGATCAAGAATTCTATCCTTGCATGGTCCGTGGACCACAACCTGAAGAAGCCGACCCAACATCATTGCTCTGGTGTCGTGACGACAATCTCTTCAAGCGCAACTTCCAGTTTGCTAAGGCTTCGGCAAAGGAAAACAAGAAGTCACAGGGATTAGACTTCAATCCTGGTCCCTCTGCTCCCCGTGATGATGGCACATGTGAGGCTGAAGAAAATAGAATTGGCCCCTTTGCAAACCTTGATGGCCTCATCACTTACATCTTGGTACAAGGTGCCAAAGTGGACCATTCTGACAATGATGCTGATTCTGATGAAGCCCCAGCTCCTCCTCCAAGGCCGCAGAAGCCAAAGAAAATTAAGGCTTCATCATCAGCTGCACCTCCAAAAGCTTCTCGTGTGAAGCCACTGGCCACTGCACCTCCTGAAGCCAGTGTGCAGTCTGAAGATCAATCCCGCATCTCCAAGAAGACGGAGAAGAAAAAGCAACTTGTCAGGCATACTGATCAAGCCTTGACTCCTGCCGCCATTCTGCATGAAGAGCCCATTGATCTGTCCAGTAATGAAGATCTTGCTGATGATGCCCTTGAACAACTGATAAAGAGCAAGGAAGAAGCAGAAATCTTCAACAACTTGCCTCTCTTTGATGTGGCCATCATCCACAATTTCATTAATGAGTGGTTCGACACCCCCAATATCAGCTTTGAAGATTTACAGCTTCCCATTGGCCTCAGTGTCACCTTCAATGGTGCCATTGCTTCTGAGCTGGCTCTTGCTCAGCGCATTGTTGAGCCGAAGAACAAAATTGATTATGAGAAGGCTCAATTCAAGAAGCATGTGGCCAAGCTAAGTGTTCAAGACGTCCGAAACTTCAAAGTCATGCTGCATGAGCTTAAAGAAGCTTTTCTGAAGAAGCGCCAAGAAGCTCAAGGCTCTCGTGAGCGCATGAAGCGTTTGGCTGATAAGTGTGTGCTTGCCTACAATGAGGCTGAGAAGCGCAAGTCACTTGGCCGTCCTGGCATTGACCCCAGGATGGCTGCAAAGAAAAAGAAGAAACTTCCTGCTAACCTGCCTGCACCTTCAAGACAAGAAGCCCCTCGCATTATCTTCCCGAGCAACATGACTAGCTCGAAGCCAAAGTTCACCACAACCACTTCTGAACAGAAGAAGATGAGGGCTGCCGAGGCTGAAGCCAGAAAGAGGAAGAATACTGAAGCCTCTGATGCCGCTCCCTCCAAGAAGAAGCGCAAGACCAAGAAGAGTCGGGCTGCTCCCATAGAGCCCCTTGTTGTTGAACCCATCTCAGTGGTTCATCCTGGATCTGCATCCCAAGAACTTCGCATGACTGTTCATGAGCCTGCTTCCACAGAGGCTCCTGAAGCTGAAGATATACCAGCAGCTGAACCCACCGCTGCTGAAGACATTGGTCATCATGACAATGTTGAAGATGATGAAGTTCTTCCTCAGATCGAATATAATGTGGTATCATCGCCTGTTCGTACAAACAGCGAAAACATTAGCATTGGTCGTCCTCTAACGCCAATTGCTCAGGATGCATCGTGGGCTGATCACCCACAGCAACAAGACTCCCCCAGTACTCCCCAACAACAACAAACCACACCATCCGTACAAGTTGAAGAGGATGAGGACCTACCCACTCCATCTCCAAAGGCATCGCCTGTGCTTCAAAGGCTTCGCAAAGGACCAAGGCCTCAAGTCCCTCTTCCGAGCGTTCCAGAAGGAGAAGTGCACCGTCAACCTGTTACATGTCAAGTGTTCTCTGAAGCCACTCCAACTGTGAATGTCTCTATGTCTGAAGCACAAGCTGCTGAAGACAATCCAGCTGCATCAGCCGATGAGGAACGTCAAGAAGAACGTGTCCAAACTCCCCCCATGCCTGAAGAAACAGTTCACGAAGTGAACGTGTCTGTGCCTGACCCTCCAGCTCCTCAAGTGGAGGTTGAAAATCCTGAAGCTGCCACAACCAACACAAGTGAAGCCAATGACATTGTCATGGCTGAAGCTAGTGTGGAGCTTGAACCAAACAGTGTGCCTGAAGCTAATGAGGCCACTGCACCTGAAGCTAATGAGGCAACTGCTCCTGAAGCACCTGTTGTGCAGCCTGAAGCCTCAGTTGCTGCCACTGCTCCTGTTCCGCCACCACGGCCCTATACAATCGAGCAAGCATATAACCATGGCGAGATAATCACAGTAAGATGGCCCGTTCTGGTCCCCCCGCCTAATGTCTCTGGTCCTCAGTTTGACTATCACATTGAGCATAGGCCTCTGGTCCAGAAGCCCAAGCCAAGACTGCCAAGGTTTCCAGGTACTGCAAACTCACCAGGGTCTTTCAACGCGAATGGCTTCAAGAGCCACAACACATTCTTTGACAGCTCGAAGAACCTCTACACGAAGCCAAGAATATCACCAGATCGGTTCTGGAGTCATCAGCAGCGAAGCTATTACTCCTGTGTTTTGTATGATCAAGGGCGCATTTTCCCTCATATGCACCTCGACACTGAAGCCATTACTGGACTGCCCTGCTTAGAAGAAGCACTTGACTGCTTTCGTGATGTTGGGCTGCTCAGTTTTGTCACAGATAAAGAACACTGGAATGAAGAGCTATTGCTTCAATTCTATGCTACTCTGCACATTCGCGGCTACAACAGAGATACGAAGACATGGGTTCTCGAGTGGATGACTGGAAATGTTCATCATGAAGCCAAAGCTATGGATATCATCGAGCTTACAGGCCTATCCACTCCCAGAGAACTCTATGAACCTGGTTGTCAAAATCACCGCAATGCTTTGGAAAGCATCTTACATAAGCCTGAACCCAATATGAGTCAGATGCTGAGCATGATGAAGCCTTTGCCACGTGATGCTGAATATCCAACAGAGTTCTTTGTTGAAGACCTTGATTATCTGCCGCGCACCATATATCACATCATCAGGCGAACTCTATGGCCTATCAAAGGACATTCATCAGCGGCAAAGCTTGAAGGAGCTATGAAGACTTTGGTCTTCTACATTCTCAATGGCATCAGCTTCAATGCGCAAGACTTCTTCATTAGGCAACTTGTTGCTTCCGGCTCTGACCTATTTGGTCTGAAGTTTTATGCTCCATGGGTCATGCGCCTCATCAAGCGACACTCATCTGTCAACTATCAACCTTCTGCTCGCAATCATGTGATTTTTCTACCAGAGGTTGATATGTCAGTTGAAGCTATATACCCTGAACCTGCCAAGGAGCCTCTTTGTCTTCAGAATGCCGAGCACCAAAGCTTCACTCAACCCATTGAAGGTGTTCAAGCAGCAACACGAATCTATCCATTGGCTGGAAACACTCGTCTGCCTCATCGAGCACCCACTGAAGCCACTGAAAGCACCATTGCACAAAGGCCTCGGAAGCGTTCTCGCGTTCTCAATGACCGAGAACTTCTTGTGGCCCTTCATCAAAAACAAGATAAGCATCATTTCTGGCTCAAGAGACAGATGCAAAGCCTCTTGGTGGATGTCAATCGCATTCACAACCTTGCCACCAAGAATGCCTTTGTTGCTCATGAAACTTGTCGGCGATCATGGAAGAGTTTGACCCTGCTCAGTGCTGAAGCTGATCTTCAAGACGATGGCTTCAATGAAAGAATCCAGTTTGACTCCACTCCTCCATGGACTGCTGTCCTACGTCGTACTCCATCTGTTGAAGACTCTGAATATTCTTCCTCCGCGGCAATGGTAAATGCCAGAGTGATCGATGATGAAGATGATGCTACTTCACCACCTCCTACTACTGCGCGCATCGACACTGCACCAAGTTCATCTGCACCGCCACCCAACAACGACAACCCTGCTGCTTCGCCTACTCATGTTGACGAGTAGATGTTCTATGTCTTCAAACCTTTTTGGTCCTTACTGACAAAAGGGGGAGAAGCATATGAGTTGATAGTCTTCAAGCGGGTTCATATGGGCGGTTGCATTATATTTTGCTGCATGCTTACAACTCTTGCCTTTTGAAACATTTGGTTCTCTGAGTTGTAACACCTAAACTTGATGGTCGTCTGCTACTTATTTGCTTCACTGTGATGCGATGATAACTTCCGCACTTAGAGCATTCTACAGACGTCCATTTTTCATTATGCATGTCATTCTACTTGCTATATCAGTTCATGCATGATAAATTATCTTCATAAGTTGAAGTGGATCTCCACAAGTACAACCTGCCATGTGCATTTGCATTCCAAAAGCAAATTACTTACATGCACATCTTCAGGGGGAGCCCTTGCAACTTATGAAGACTATTTCCTATCCTTACAATTCCACATATTTATCCCCATTGAAAACTTCAACCAGTTTGTCATCAATCACCAAAAAGGGGGAGATTGTAAGTGCATCTAGTGCCACCCCTAGTTGGTTTTGGAGTATTGATGACAAAGTTGGTTGAGGGACTAATGCGCTTGTGAGAATTGCAGGATAACGCGGGTGGTGTCCCTCATTGATTCGGTTTACCTACCGGAGATGACCCCTAAAAATGTATGAAGACATTGAAGACAATGGTGGTATGAGAAGATATTCATATTGAAGACTATGACATGAGAAGACATTGCGTGAAGACTATGGAGCGCGAAGACTATGTGGATTCGTTGCTTCCTTTTCTTCTTTGTTGAGTCATAGGAACCACCCTACTGTTAAGTGGGGTCCAAGTGAACTAAGTCAGATTGACTGAAGTGATGCTCAACCCAAATCCTATGTCTTCGAGCAAAGACAATGAGAGAAAATCTTATCCAGAGTTGGATGAGTCAGCTTTGCTTGTAGCCCAAGTAAAGTTGTCGCTTGTGTTTGAAATCTGACCATTGGAACACGTGTCAGTTCCTTAGTGACCCAGGGTCATTTCAGACAAATCAGGTTAGGTTGCCTTGTGGCTATAAATAGCCCACCCCCTACACCATAAATTGGTGGCTGCTCAGAGTTAGTTTACGGCTTTTGTTGTTTTGAGAGCAACCCACCTCGAAGCCTTTGAGAGAGAAATCCTTGCGAGGACAAAGCCCAAACACCTAGAGCCAAAGAGTGTTAGGCATCACTGAAGTATTTCTGTCTGTGTGACCTGAAGACTTATTACACTTGAGGACTGTGTATCCTCCAGCCGGTTAGGCGTCGCGTTCTAGGCATCCAAGAGTCATTGTGGATTGCCGGGTGAACAAAGTCTGTGAAGGTTTGGAAGTCTACCTTGAAGACTTACCAGAGTGATTGGGCGAGGACTAAGTGTCCTTAGCTCAAGGGGAATAAGGTGAAGACATGGTCTTCTGAGTTGAATCTCAGCCTCCCTAACCAGACGTACAGTTGTCACAGCAACTGGAACTGGTCCAACAAATCCTGTGTCTTCAACAAGTGACCGGTTCTATCTCTTCCCTCCTTTACTTTGAGTTTGTCTTCGTGAAGTCATTACTTATCTGTCTTATCTGATTGACTTCATTGCTTGACTACTATTGTTGATTGGCTTTGTACTATCTTCCATCCTGATCCTACTACCTAGCTGCTATTAGTCTTCGTACGTTAACGCTATTGCATACTTGACTATGGCTTGCTTGTTGTAGTTTATCTTCCGCTGCATATCAATTAGGTCATTTCTATTGTTTGTCTTCGAAACTTCCACGTTTTGAAGACTTTGATAAAAATCGCCTATTCACCCCCCCTCTAGTCGATAACTAGCACTTTCACATACCTACCTATTATGGCATTTCCATAGTCATTCCGAGATATATTGCCATGCAGCTTTCCACAGTTCCGTTTTTTATGACACACATCATCATTGTCATATTGCTTTGCATGATCATGTAGTTGACATCGTATTTGTGGCAAAGCCACCTTTCATAATTCTATCATACATGTCACTCTTGATTCATTGCACATCCTGGTACACCGCTGGAGGCATTCATATAGAGTCATATATTGTTCTAAGTATCAAGTTGTAATTCTTGAGTTATTAGTAAATAGAAGTGTGATGATCTTCATTATTAGAGAATTGTCCCAGTGAGGAAAGGATGATGGATACTATGATTCCCCCACAAGCCAGGATGAGACTCGGACGAAAAATAAAAAAAGAGGCCAAAAAAATGAGAAAGGCCCAACTAAAAAAATAAAATAAATAAATAAATGAGAGAAAAAGAGAGAAGGGGCAATGTTACCGTCCTTTTTACACACTTGTGCTTCAAAGTAGCACCAGGATCTTCATGATAAAGAGTCTACTATGATATCACTTTCATATACTAGTAGGAATTTTTCATTATAGAACATGGCTTTTATATTCCAATGATGAGCTTCCTCAAATTGCCCTAGTTCTTCGTGAGCAAGCGAGTTGGATGCACACCCACTTAGTTTTCTTTTGAGCTTTCACAAACTTATAGCTCTAGTGCATCTGTTGCATAGCAGTCCCAACTCACTCACATTGCTATTGATGGGCATCTCCATAGCCCGGTTATACACCTAGTTGATATGAGACCATCTCCCTCTTTTTGTCTTCTCCATAACCACCATATTCTATTCCAGCTATAGTGCTATGTCCATGGCTCACACTCATGTATTGTGTGAAAGTTGAAAAAGGTTGAGAACATCAAAAGTATGAAACAATTGCTTGGCTTGTTATCAGGGTTGTGCATTATTTAAATATTTTGTGTGATGAAGATAAAGCATAGCCAAACTATATGATTTTGTAGGGATAAGCTTTTTTGGCCATGTTAGTTTGAGAAGACATAATTGCCTTGTTAGTATGCTTGAAGTATTATTGTTTTAATGTCAATATTAGACTTTTGTTTTGAATCTTACAGACATGAACATTCATGCCACAATAAATAAATTTACAGGATCAATATGCTAGGTCGCATTCCACATCAAAATTCTATTTTTATCATTTACCTACCCGAGGACGAGCAGAAATTAAGCTTGGGGATGCTTGATACGTCTCCAACGTATCTATAATTTTTGATTGTTCCATTCTATTATATTATCTATTTGGGATGTTTTATATGCATTAATATGCTATTTTATATTATTTTTGGGACTAACCTATTAACCTAGAGCCTAGTGTCAGTTCCTGTTTTTCCTTGTTTTTTGAGTTTCGCGGAAAAGGAATATCAAACGGAGTCCAAACGGAATGAAACCTTCCCAATGATTTTTCTTGGACCAGAAGACAACCAGGAGACTTGGAGATGAAGTTGGAGGAGCCACGAGGTGTCCACAAGGATGGAGTGCGTGCCTAGGGAGGTAGGGCGCGCCCCCACCCTTGTGGGCCCCTCGTGCACCTCCTAACCTAATTCTTTTGCCTATATATTCCCATATATCCCCAAACCAACAGGGGCATCCATGAAAACACTTTTCCACCGCCGCAACCTTCTATACCCATGAGATCCCATCTAGGGGCCTTTTCTGGCGTCCTGCCATAGGGGGATTCGACCACGAAGGGCTTCTACATCAACTCTATTGCCCTTCTGATGAAACGTGAGTAGTCTACCACAGACCTACGGGTCCATAGCTAGTAGCTAGATGGCTTCTTCTCTCTCTTTGATTCTCAATACCATGTTCTTCTCGATGTTCTTGGAGATCTATTCGATGTAATACTTTTTTGCGGTGTGTTTGCCGAGATCCGATGAATTGTGGATTTATGATCAGCTTATCTATGAATACTATTTGAATATACTCTGAATTCTTATATGCATGATTTGATATCTTTGCAAGTCTCTTCGAACTATCGGTTTGGTTTGGCCAACTAGATTGGTTTTTCTTGCAATGGGAGAAGTGCTTAGCTTTGGGTTCAATCTTGCGGTGTCCTTTCCCAGTGATAGTAGGTCCGCAATGCACATATTGTATTGTTGCCATCGAGGATAAAAGGATGGGGTTTTCATCATATTGCTTGAGTTAATTCGTCCACATCATGTCATCTTACTTAATGTGTTACTCCATTCTTTATGAACTTAATACTCTAGTTGCATGTTGGATAGCGGTCGATGTGTGGAGTAATAGTAGTAGATGCAGAATCGTTTTGGTCTACTTGACACAAATGTGATGCCTATATTCATGTTCATTGCCTTAGATATCCTCGTAACTTTACGCTTTTCTATCAATTGCTTGGCAGTAATTTGTTCACCCACCATATTATTTGCTATCTTGAGAGAAGCCTCTAGTGAAACCTATGGCCCCCGGGTCTATTTTTCATCATACAAGTTACCGACAATATTAGTTTCTGATCTACTATTATTGCAATCTTTTACTTTCTGATCTATAAACCAAAAATACCAAAAATATTTACTTTATCATTTATCTATCTCTACCAGATCTCACTTTTGCAAGTAACCGTCAAGGGATTGACAACCCCTTTATCGCGTTGGGTGCAAGTTTGTTCATTTTTTTGTGCAGGTATTCGATGATGTGTGTGTTATCTCCTACTGGATTGATACCTTGGTTCTGAAACTGAAGGAAATACTTATCTCTACTTTGCTGCATCACCCTTTCCTCTTCAAGGGAAAACCAATGCAAGCTCAAGAAGTAGCACGTGCCAGCAGTCCGCAGCGTAGGATCACCGGGAGGCGAGCGAGCCCTTTGACCATCGCCCACCTCGCTCCCACTACTCCATATTAATGGCGCGCCCGATTCGCGGCCGCACACCCCGTCCACAGTTGTCACCGCCGCATGGAGTGTATTAGGATTTTGCCGAAGCGCACCATCGGTGGGAGTGGCGATGCCGGGGCTGGTGAAGCACCCGCGCAACGCATGAAGCTGGGCGCAGAGGTTGTTGTCGCCGCCGATGAGGTCTCGCGCGGGTAGCAGCGCGACCTTGAATTCGTCGATGTCGTCGTGCCTCCCCAGCCGGAGCCGGAGGTCCACAACTACTCCGGCAATGACTCGGACTCTGACAGAAAACCGGTTA
>NC_057813.1:86814296-86814873 GCF_018294505.1 Triticum aestivum
CGCCTCCCTCTCGTCCCGCCCCTGGCCGCGCCTGCGTGCCGTTGCTCACCCCCGGCAGCCCCTGCTCGTCGCGCCTACGCGTCCCGCACGCTCGCGCGAGGCCGCACCCGCTCGCACCTCGCCCCCGCGTCGTCTGCCACCCCGCAAGCGCTCGCCGGCTTCCCCGTCGCCGGCGACCTCGCCGCGCCCCAGGGGCCTTCTCCCTGTCGCGCCTGGATGGGGCCTCGGGCATGAACGCTCGCACCCGCGAGCCCCTGTGCCTGGTAACCGCACGCCCGCACCCGGTTTGGCCCTTGGGCCACTGCCCAGTGGCCCCCATGCCCCTGTTAAAAAAAAAGAAAGAAAATGAATTAAAAAAAGAATTAAAATAATAATAATAATAATAATAATTAATTGACTAAATTAATTAAGTTAATTAATCCTACTTAATTAATCTAATTAACCTGTTAGTCTAATTAAACAGTAATTAGTTTAGCCTAAACCCTAGTTACCTAAATAGAGTATGACAGGTGGGTCCCACGGGACCCACATGTCAGGTTGACCAAGTCAACCCTGCTGACTGCTGACGTCAGCATGA
>NC_057813.1:86814998-86818882 GCF_018294505.1 Triticum aestivum
TAATTAATTAATTAATTGACTAAATTAATTAAGTTAATTAATCCTACTTAATTAATCTAATTAACCTGTTAGTCTAATTAAACAGTAATTAGTTTAGCCTAAACCCTAGTTACCTAAATAGAGTATGACAGGTGGGTCCCACGGGACCCACATGTCAGGTTGACCAAGTCAACCCTGCTGACTGCTGACGTCAGCATGACATCATGCTGACGTCATAAATCCATTTTCCGAATTTATTAAATAATTAAATAAATTTCAGAAATTAATAAAATCTTTAGAAAATCATATCTTTTAATCCGTAACTCGGATTAAAATATTTTCAACATGAAAGTTGCTCAGAACGACGGGACGAATTCGGATACGCAGTCCGTTCGTCCGCCACACCCCCCTAACCTATCGAACCTGCAACTTTTCCCCTCCGGCTCCTCTGCCCGAAAACACGAAACACCGGGAATACTTCCCGGATGATTCCCCCCTTAACCAGTACCACCTCATACCACGTTAGGGCACGCCTAGCATCGCTTCTTGACATGTCATGCATCGATATGCATCTGTTTACTTGGTATTCATTGTTTCTTCCCCCTCTTCTCTCCGGTAGACTACGAGACCGACGCTGCTGCTGCCCAGTTCGACTACGGAGTTGACGACCCCTCACTCTTGCCAGAGCAACCAGGCAAGCCCCCCCCCCCTTGATCACCAGATATCGCCTATTCTTTTCTATACTGCTTGCATTAGAGTAATGTAGCATGTTACTGCTTTCCGTTGATCCTATTCTGATGCATAGCCTGACATTGTTGCTACACCTGTTGATACCTTACCTGCAATCCTAAATGCTTAGTATAGGATGCTAGTTTATCATCATTGGCCCTACATTCTTGTCAGTCTGCCTTGCTATACTATTGGGCCGTGATCACTCGGAGGTGATCACGGGTATATACTGTACATACATACATACTATACAGATGGTGACTAAAGTCGGGTCAGCTCGAAGAGTACCCGCGAGTGATTCACGGATTGGGGGCTGAAAGGACCTTTGTCCCGACGGCCCTCTGTGTGGATCTTTGTGGCAGAGCGACAGGGCAGGTTGAGACCGCCTAGGAGAGAGGTGGGCCTGGCCCTGTTCGGCGTTCGCGGACACTTAACACGCTTAACGAGATCTTGGTATTTGATCTAAGTTGGCTACGAGCCTATACGCACTAACCATCTACGTGGGAGTAGTTATGGGTATCCCGATGTCGTGGTATCAGCCGAAGCACTTCAGACGTCAGCGACGGAGCGGCGCGCGCCGAATTGGACTGGAACGCCACTAGGCTAGGTCTGCTTTCGGCCGCCCTCGCAACGTGCAGGTGTGCTATGGGCGATGGGCCCAGACCCCTGTGCGCTTAGGTTTAGACCGGCGTGCTGGCCTCTCTGTTGTGCCTAGGTGGGGCTGTGACGTGTTGATCTTCCGCGGCCGGGCATGACCCAGGAAAGTGTGTCCGGCCAAATGGGATCAAGCGTGTTGGGTAATGTGGTGCACCCCTGCAGGGAAGTTAATCTATTCGAATAGCCGTGATCTTCGGTAACAGGACGACTTGGAGTTGTACCTTGACCTTATGACAACTAGAACCGGATACTTAATAAAACACACCCTTCCAAGTGCCAGATACAACCGGTGGTCGCTCTACCTCAGGGATATGAGGAGGGGATCGCCGGGTAGGATTATGCTATGAGATGTTACTTGGAGATGCTACTTGGAGGACTTCGACCTACCCTCTTCTGCCTGTTGCAAGACGAAGGTGACCAGAAGCGTAGTCTTCGACAGGATTAGCTATCCCCCTCTTATTCTGGCATTCTGCAGTTCAGTCCACTGATATGGCCTCCTTACACATATACCCATGCATATGTAGTGTAGTTCCTTGCTTGCGAGTACTTTGGATGAGTACTCACGGTTGCTTTCTCCCCCCTTTTTCCCCTTTCCCTTCTTTCTGGTTGTCGCAACCAGATGTTGGAGTCCAGGAGCCAGACGCCACCGTCGACGACGACCCCTACTTCACTGGAGGTGCCTACTACTACGTGTTGCCCGCTGATGATGACCTGGAGTAGTTTAGGAGGATCCCAGGCAGGAGGCCTGCGCCTCTTTCGATCTGTATCCCAGTTTGTGCTAGCCTTCTTAAGGCAAACTTGTTTAACTTATGTCTGTACTCAGATATTGTTGCTTCCGCTGACTCGTCTATGATCGAGCACTTGTATTCGAGCCCTCGAGGCCCCTGGCTTGTATTATGATGCTTGTATGACTTATTTATGTTTTTAGAGTTGTGTTGTGATATCTTCCCGTGAGTCCCTGATCTTGATCATACACGTTTGCGTGCATGATTAGTGTACGATTGAATCGGGGGCGTCACAAGTTGGTATCAGAGCCGACTGCCTGTAGGAATCCCCCTTCCACACTCCTTGGCCGAAGTCGAGTCTAGTCGTTGAAAAACTTTTACTAACTTGGCTGTGTGGCCCATGGGCCCACGTCGCCATTGGGTGGTACTAGGATCTTTTACTCCTCGACCTTTATTCTGGGACTCTGAACTCTTTTCTACTCGGGTTAAACGAATTTACTGACTCTAACATTAGGATCCCGTTACCACGTTCACCCCGAAGTTGGATAAGCCATAGTTATTCTGTAGGATAGCATTTTGAATAGTGCCCATGTTGTCATTTGACTCCATTGAAACATCTTTGTTTTCAGATGGAACCAACGAGGCAGGTCGTGCGCCACACTGCGGCCATTGGTGCCTCAGGATCACCTGCTGTGCTAGCTGATATGATGACCTATCTGGGTTATCGCTGGCACCCTGAGTACACCTTCTACGAGGAGTACCAGGACTTTAACCAGGAGCAGTACCGTGCCATCGTCCCCCTCTACTCTCGGGAGTATGAGTCCACTACCGTGCTGCACACCGCTCATGGTGTTGGAGTGACCATCGAGATGGCAGTCCACGATGCGGCTCATGCTGCTCTGACACGTCTTCGTGGAGAGTATCAGGCATTGGACACTTCCCCTTTCAGGCACATTCCTATCGCATCTGACGTTGGTGCGAAGGGATACTACACTGCCGCCTACTCCACCGTCACCCGAGAGCCTTTCCACCATCAACGCCTGGTTCTGCATGCTGATGGGCTGGACCGAGCTAACAGAGCTCTTCGCCACGAGTTGTACACCACTCGTCAGCACCTTTACAGGGCTCTGACGCGGTTGCACCCCTTTGTCCGGTCTGGACAGCTGCCGCGTTCTGCGATCTACCCAGCCAGGACCGTGATGCCCCACGGTGTCGGATGGCCAGAGGTGGGAGGCTACTCTCCCGCACTTGGTCCTCTTCTGCCACCTGAGCGTCGGGTTCTACACCAGAGTATCCGCGGCCCCCAGACCACTGACGTGGAGGACTATCCGTTGCCTCACTACCAGCTGTCAGGTTACAGCTACCTTCACAGTACCTCCTGGGACTGATGTAGTCTTGCTCATTAGTCTTAGATGCACTCGCGAGCCTGCGTGCCGCCTATGATGACTTAGTCTATGTACGGAACTCTGTGTACTGAACTCTATGTCCGACCCCTTTTGTAAGTTATGCCGACTATCTATGTGGTATCTGTCGTGCTCCTTTCATTATGCATGTTTCATCATGAATGACTCTTGTCTATGCAAATTTCTCAATACTGAACTACCCCTGTTATATATTAGCAGGATGGTTAGACCAGCTGGTCGTGGTCGTGGTGGCAACTTCCCACCACCGCCTGAGTACATGGCTGGTATGATCCAACAGCTTGAGATGAATCGCCAGTTCATGGAAAACATGATGGCTCAGTTTCCTCGCCCCAATATGAACCAGCATCCAAACACAACAACTCTGCAGGAT